>NC_137831.1:18330895-18360895 GCF_963921795.1 Nannobrachium achirus
GTCAACGTAAAGGCAGACAGTTCATTGAACCTGTGAGTATGATATACTGGGGATGAATGAAAGAATGGATTAAGAAAATGCAGCAGGTAAGTATATGGGTGAATACAGACATGTCCAGCAGGGCTCACTTCAGCAGCCTGATGGCCTGGCTGTGGAAACTGTCCCTGACTTAAATATTGCCATTAATATATTCATTCATTGGTTGGGTCGGTGGTCAGACTTTTTCTGCTGAATAAGTAGTAGTTCCAGTGATTTGGCGGGGCCAATTTCTTTATAATAAACTAATCCACAAAACTGCCATTGTTGACATATTACTAGTCTGAGGTGATAGCCTGCCACCCCGTTAGTAGGCAGGGGTCCCGACAAGCCAAGGGGTCGATTGCACCAGCTTCCTCCTGCCGCGAAGGGTGCTAGCATGACTCACACCATCCTTCCTAGACGATTTTGACATCTTGTTACTAATCGGTAGATAATGCCGGTCTTATATAAGGGTCATTTGTGTACGGTGTGATGTCATACTGATGTCAGCAGTGTGATGTCATACTGATGCGGAGATATGAGCAGGGCAAAGGTGTGACGTGTGACGTGTGACCGACCGACGGACGGACGGCCGGTGGAGGTTTTGATGCTAACTGCGACCTGACGGTCGCAACTACTATATAGCGTGAGCTACGTTCAACTTTGACCCCTCTGTCCCATGGTACTATTTTTTGTCTAGTATCACTGTGCCGCTGCAGCTGTAAGCTTGGCCATGCAAGGTTATGCTGTGTGCTTGTGTGGGCGCACGACTGTCCTGGAGACCATGCAGAGATGGGAGAGAAAGAGATGAGAGTGTCAGAGATTCCGGTCTAGGGAGATGTTTGGCATTATTTTATGGTTGGATTCATAAATTACAGTTCTGTCCAATTAAGAAATTAGACATTAATAATAATCACTGGAGAATCATCATGGGATGGATGTTTAGATATGCAGATAGGTAATCAATTAGTTCACTCAAACATGGGGAGGAAGGGCCTCAATAACCAACTCTTACTGTGTGTGTGTGTGTGTGTGTGTGTGTGTGTGTGTGTGTGTGTGTGTGTGTGTGTGTGTGTGTGTGTGTGTGTGTGTGCATGCGCGCACGTGTCTCCATGCATGTGTGCGTGCAACACACATGTTTAGAGTATCAGCCCCAAAATCCTCCACCCAAAATCATAATTATGCTAATTATCGAAAGTTAATTAAGCATGTCATGCTGTGTGCGTGTGTGTGTGTGTGCGCGCGCGTGCGTGTGCATGTGCATGTGCGTGTGTGTGTGTGTGTGTGTGTGCGTGTGTGTGTGTGTGGAGGGTCCTACTAGTAATTAAGCAGGGTGGTATAATTGAAGGCTAGAGACAGACCTGTTGAACAGTCTGAACAACACCACTGGCAGAACACTCCAGGCCACCTCAATGTGAAGCCATGGATTAATTAATTGGACTAATTGGGCGTGTAATTAATTGTAATGAAAC
Organism: Nannobrachium achirus; assembly: GCF_963921795.1. Classification (NCBI taxonomy): domain Eukaryota; kingdom Metazoa; phylum Chordata; class Actinopteri; order Myctophiformes; family Myctophidae; genus Nannobrachium; species Nannobrachium achirus. The sequence goes on from NC_137831.1 coordinate 18,332,386, forward strand.
GTATTGAGACGGTGCAAATGCAGCTGCTCAGAAGCCGGGCCGCGTTTCTGGAGACCCGTGAACGACAAGAGCAATGACGGACGAGAAACGGGAGAAGAGGGAGTGAGAAAAAAGAGGCGGCGAGAGAGGAAGGGTGAGATGAAGAAGGGAACAGTTGGTTTTTAGCAGTGGTGGAAAAAGTACTCAAATGTTTTACTTAAAGGAGGACTTCACCACTTTTCAACCTGTCTTCATATAATAGGTCCTCACTAATGTTCATAATAAAATAGCAAAACATTTTTCTACTTAGTCTGGGTCTCATAGGAGAGCTGTCAAATCCTTCCACCGGTGACATCATCGTTTGACAGATTGTTTTTAAACAATATTTTTGAAAAGTAAAATATTTAGATTTTTATTATCACAAGAACAATGGCTTCCACTTTAACATTGCAACTTTTCAGGAATAGAAAGCCTGCAGTTTCTATTAGCTTGCATTTCCCATTGATGATGTCACCGGTGGAAGGATTTGACCCACCCACAGCTCTCCTATGAGACCCAAACTGAGTAGAAAAGAATTGTGATATTTTATCATGAACATTAGTGAGGACCTATTATATGAAGACAGTTTGAAAAGTGGTGAAGTCCTCCTTTAGTATCAATCGTGTGATGTTGAAGTACTCATTAAGACAAAATGTCCCTTTTCAGATGTAGGCGTTGGCATGAAAAGGTTGGCTTACTTAATGAACTGGTGGGTGTGGCCACATAAAAACATGGAAAAAATCTTCCTCCTTGTATAATCATAATACCTGATAATCATGTTTTAAGAGAGGGACAAAATCATGGCACCCCATCTTAAAGTCACATTGCCCAGCCTAGTGTGTGTTTGACCTAGGCTTATTGTGTTGGCTGGTAATGAGAGCTGCCTGCCTCGCTATGGTATCACTTATTTGTTTTGGCCCCGGAGTTGTGCGTGCGTTCTGTGTGTATACATGCATGTGTACGTTCTCAAGGCTGCCTTATTAGATCCAGGAGGCAAGTATAATTCTCTGTGTGTGTGTGTGTGTGTGTGTGTGTGTGTGTGTGTGTGTGTGTGTGTGTGTGTGTGTGTGTGTGTGTGTGTGTGTGTGTGTGTGTGTGTGTGTGTGTGTGTGTGTGTGTGTGTGCGCGCGCGCGCGTGTGTTTGCTTGCATGGGGAAATAGGATCTAAAGCAAACACAGGCGTTCATTTCTCTCCCAGGTGGGACTGGATGAATAAATGGGCAGACAGTGATAGTGACAGGCCGGTCTTTGTGTGTCTGTGTGTGTCTGTGCGTGCGTGCACGTAGGCGCGTGTGTCTGTGCGTGAGTCTGTCTGTACTGTTCCCCTGTGAGTGCTGAGCCGGCGAGTGCCAGTCTCTCCCACAACAGCGATACAAAACGCTAAAGAAACAGAATCTCCAAGAGTGTCCCTCTGAGATGTAGGCTCATCACAGTCTCAAAACTGTCAACAAATGGACTCAGAATAAAAAGAACTATGCCAGGGGTGTCCAAACCTTTTTCAAAGGGGGCCTCATTAGAAAATATAAAAACAGGGTTTTGTGAGGGTTGATACCCTCACAAAAAACATGCAGTAATCCTGGTCTCAATAATGCCTCCCCCTGGCCAGCCGGGGCGCCTGATGGAGGGGAGGAACTGGTTGGAATAACGTGTTCCTTCCACATGCTACGTCCATCCCAGGGAAATCCCCCCTGTCAGGTGAAAAGAAACAACTTGGACTACCCATGGATTGAAGGAAGCATGAGGTTTGTCCGTTGTCTCCCCAGGCGCGGCAGAGGGAGAGCAGAGCCCAGGATTACATAGGCAATTGGCACTGGGTGAAAAATGGGTTACAAAATCGTGGGATAAAAATTATAGATAAAAAAAAAGAAATATATATATATATATATATAAATATAAAAACACCCAAGGGCCGACTATATCTCCTGACATAATGTACTTTTGGTCAGACCATAACACATACAGTACATATGAATCTCATTTAAACGATCAATATCATCAATATTTAATATCATGGTCTTTTGTCAGGTGTGTGCTTTGAACATAACACAAATAACTTATTTAGCCTTATTTCACATTACCAAATATAACCAGGCGTGCAAGGTAAAAAACACAATAAAATAGCCTTTCTTTGACCCCTTCAGAATGAAACGACATGGAACAAGGAATCCTGAAAAATTATACCAAATAAATATATAAATATAAATATTTTTCTTTTCCTACTATATTCCAATATTTTTTCGTATTAATTAGCTCACTGAACATGAGCTGTTTTATGTACCATTAGCTGCCGTTCAGCACTGCCTTCTCCAAAGCATATGTGTCTCTTTCTTTGTCTTTCTCTCATGTTGTTGACAGACTACCTAAAATATGTTGTGTGTATACTTACTTACAATACACAATATACAAGAATACAAGCTACTTCATTGTATGTAAACCATTCCCTCTGAAAGAGGTGTGTTTGTCCTCCAAAGCTTGCCAGCGGACGGCAAAACAAACTTGACCTTGGTATAGAAATATCATTCAGTGAATACGGCAGATCACACTTGCATACACAAACACAACAACACATACACAAACACAACAGCGCATGCACACACACACGCACAATACGCACACACACACACATGGAAAGTATTGGGAAGAATAGAAATGAGTAAACTTAGTAAAGCTTTCTGAGTTTCACACACGCACGCATGCACACATGCATGCTTGCACACACACTTACAGGTGGGTCCTGCAGTGGCCGGTGTCCCTAACTCAACCTGACTCAGACAGACAGAAATGTTGACAAAGGCATCTAGGAGACATTTGTTTGTCTGCTGCTTGGGCACCTTCATGTCCACCTATTGTAGGGGACAAGGCCGTAGCTGAGTGGGTAGAGAGAGATGCCATCTGGGAAATGGATGGTCCTCGGTTCACGCCGTGACCCCCGTCTATGTGTCCAAGTGTCCCTGAGCAAGACACGACTTAACCCCTAATTGCTCCCCGAGTACTGTACTAATTGCTGATCCTAATAGTAAGGATGGGTAAATGCATAGTTTCACGTATGTGCAAATATACCGCGAAATTCCCCAAAGAAGCACGACCAAATGATCTAATCTAAACACATTCATATAAGCCAAACAACCCCCATAAGTACTCAGAGATGTATATACTGTCGTCGGATTAATGACAAGGTGCAAATGCCATGCACCTCAATCCATTATAATTTGTTTCTTTTACATCATTTAGACTAAAGGGAACTCCTGCAGGACTTGCCTTTAACAACAACTGTTTGTACAGTACAGTGACTCAATTGAAACACCTTACCTTTGAAGTATATCAACACCACCTTCAACATCGCAATCCTTCCATTGTAGCAGTTGTGTGGTAGGATATTCAACTCTGGAAAAGGGGAAATAGATAAAAAGAAGAGATTCACACAACGAACAGACTACCAATTTACGACTTAACAGGTAAGGCAGATATTGTTATCTAGAGCGACTTAGAACATGTGTGATAGTATGGTACTCAGAGGACACTAAAGCCTCTATCAGAGTGCAGGGTGAAGAGCTATTCACTTCACCGCGTTGTAGTGCTCTGACATCATGCTCTGGCTTCACTGTGATGTCACACTAACAGAATCCCTTCTATGCCCATGTATGGAGTTCCCTGATGTCATCAATATTAAGCCCATATCTAACAGGACTTCATATGGGAACATGAAGTCCTGTTAGGATGTATTGTGTTTAATGATCTTAGTCATCTGTGACTTTTATTGATATTTTATTGATACAATGAATATGTATGTCACAGTGTATGCCTTGTAAGTACAGCATTAGTAGCATAGTACAAATAAATCAAATCAAACCAAACCAAACCTGTGTTGCATGTCGTGCAGGAATGCCTTCAAAATAAAATTATCTCTCAAAACGATTACCGGTAAATAAGATGGCAAAGCAACGTTTTTTTATTTTATTTGTCTTTATCCGCATTCAGGGTAGTTTGATGAAGGGCAAAAAAAGAAGCTGTGTAAGGCGGAGGAGGAGAAGGAGGTCATTACATTCAACACTTGGCTCTCCGGAGCTGAATGATCGTTGTGTTGTTTGGATCGCCAACATCGACTCGGCTTGGCCTTGAGCACGAATTGAAATAAATCTTTGCTTGGCAAGGCTTTTGTTGAAACTAATACAATTATTAAAGGACCACAATGAAAGGCATTGATTCTCTCTCTCTCTCTCTCTCTCTCTCTCTCTCTCTCTCTCTCTCTCTCTCTCTCTCTCTCTCTCTGCTCCCCCACTCTCCTGGTCATGCAGCGTTATGGGAAGCTTTTGATTTAAGAAGCACGTGATGAGCCTGAAGCCATTTGGCCTTCAAGCAACACTGTGCAAAACTGACAGAGAGAAAGAGAGAGAGAGGAGGATGGAGGAATTTTACATCGTACAGTTACACCCGACACACGGACCTGTTTGTGACATCTTTTGTGTCACTAAATGGTCTTCATACTGTAACTGTGTGAGTCACTTCATCCATTCAGGTCCCTCTATAAACATTATATGGAAGTCACAGAGGCATGAGTGTTAACAGGATGGGTGCCAGAACAATGCATTGCCATCAATGCATCATTATAGCCTAATGATATTAATTATTAGTTAATGAAATGGCAAAAACTATTGTATTGCCTCTGTATACGTCAACCAGCTCAGTGGCCTAGTGGTTAGAGTGTCCATGAGAAGGGGAGGTCGAGGGCTCAAACCCCGACCAAGTCAAACCAAAGACTATTATTAAATTGTACCCAATGCCTCCCTGCTTATCACTCAGTCAGCTTGAAGGCTTGAAGGGTCGATCCATACCGTTATAAGGAGCCTAACTAAGTTCGGTTCGGCACTAGGCGAACCCAAATATGGTTCGCATCCCCCGGGTTCGGGGGGGGGGGGGGGGGGGCGTCAACCGACTAAATTCGGCGCTACGGTGCTGACGAAATGTTGTGACCTCCCGACTTAATTTCGGTACTCAGCGGTGTCTTCTCATTCATTCAGCCCGGCTTCACGTTCACATTCTCGGCTGTGAATCTCCGTTTGGGAGGGAGACACGCCGACTTCCAAATGCTTGTGTGGCCGTGTATTGGGCTTCGCAGAGCGGACACAAGTCAGCTGGCTCTCGCTGGAGACGAAGAGTGGTGGACTGGGAGGCGCGCGCGCGACACACACACACACACACACACACACACACACACACACACACACACACACACACACACACACACACACATACACACAGCTTGTATCGCTAACGCGTCGCTGACCGTTTTAAAGACAAAAGAAGAGCTTAAAGTCACAACTTTGCTAATTGCTATAGTGTTGATTTTTTCTTTTTTTTTTTGGTTTTCCACGACGAGTTGTGACTGTGTGATGACATGCATGCAGCAAGGGAGGCGGCACGTCTATTAATGTGAGCTTGTAGATTAAATGTTTTTGACAGAGCTCGATCGAGCGTTTGTGAGTGTGAGTGAGTAACCTCGCCTACCAGGCTTTCTCAGTGAGTGAGAGAGAGAGAGAGAAGAGAAGCCTGCTGGTGCTGCTACTCGATCACTGGACCTCCAGTCATTCAGCGTGCAGCACGAGGGCAAGTCAATATGTATCCGCCCTGCAATGCTCATTCATCGGCCACAAATGTTGTCATGCCAAGGACCTCCAATATTTACAAGCGACTTCGGCACTAGCCGTTAAGAAAGTATGGATGAACTCCCCCCGAACCTAAATTATTTCGGGTCGGGGAGCACTCCCGAACCGAAATTAGTTAGGCTCCTTATAACGGTATGAAACGACCCTAAGTCTCTGCGACATAGCGTCATGGCCAGGGGGTGTACTTGTACATCTAGCTACCCAACACAGGATAGAGACTATACTGCCTTTTGGGCCTCTTGGCTCGGGAATCGTTGATGATTAACTTAATGTGCAACATTGTTTTCTCTCTCAACAGTAAACAAACCAACATGAAGTGTACAGAGGGTATCTGCACATTTCTAAAGGGACAATTTAAGGACTTTTTAATATCTCTGAAATGACAAATTAAACATTGGCCAAATTGTCAAATATTAGAGGTAGAAATTGTGAAAATAGCCGATCTACATGCTCACCACGCCTCGCGACGAGAGGCGTTGTAATGCCTCAACTCTTATTGCTCATCAGAGCGGGGAAGTCCCCAGTTAAAATATGATTATTTTGGGGGTCGCAGTCTGAAAAGTTTGAGAACCACTGCTCTAGACTAACACTCGCAAACACATGACACAAAAGCTCAGCTCAAAAGCTCTATCTGTGGTTCTCTACGTCGGGACACACGCAGTGGAGAGTGGAGGTGGGGGGCTGAGGTGGAGGTGGTCTGTCTCCACCTCAGCCCCCATCTCCACTCTCCTCTTCTCGTCTCCTCCAAGGTCTCCCTGAGGACAATGGCAGTCGGGAGTCAGCTGACAATGTGGGTCAGTGGCCCTGACACACACTTGCACTACATACAACAGCATTCCCATATAACATGCACAGCACACGCGCGCGCACACACACACACACACACACACACACACACACACCTACACACACACACACACACACACACACACACACACACACACACACACACACACACACACACACACACACACACACACACACACACAAAGATGCCTCTGAATGAAGGATTGGCTGACAAGGCCATTCACTTAAAAGCTACAAAGCTAATTAAGGTGCAATAATTACTACCGTGATTCTCTATTAGTTAGACACACACACGCACGCACGCACACACACACACATACAGAAATCCCATACACCCTGACCGTGTCTGTTCATATACGTTGATGTTGATCCGGGGATCCGGAGGTGATTTATCATGACAGATAGCCACCATAATGAAATCAACAACACTCTCTTATCCACTCAGTGCCATGACAGATGGCTTTATAAACACCTCATTCGCTAAATTAAGACATATTAAGTCAGATCATTTCATGTTGGTGTGTCCGTGTGTGCGTGTGTGCGTGCATGCATGCATGGATTTCGACGTGCGTATAGGCCAGGCCTACGTGTGCATGTTTGTGCACAGTCTGCACACACACTCACAGGACAAGATCCATCCATCATATTGCTTCGATAAAGCCGAGGAACCTCACATTTCTAGAGATAATCACCATGTTTAATGATTCACCGACAGTAGGCCTACAGTATGTTCTAATAAAAGATTCTTTAATGGACGGACTGATTAGATGATTATTGAACCTCTTCATTTCTCCACCTTTTAAATGCTTTTACTCCTTTGGTCTGCTTTGCTTAAGCATCCAGGGTGTAGAGCAGCTGGTCTGTTTCAAGCAGGCCTAGAATTTCGTCATTCTAGGGGCATGGACACTTGGCCTTTGGTGTTGTCCATTTTTTAGGGCACAGAGGCCAAATACCAGGGCAGGAAGGCCATCAAATAAAACAAGATTTTAGTCCATTGAAAGAATTTGTTGAATTTAAGGGTTTGGGATGATAACCTAATCTGCAGTGAAATAGATACACAATGGTATTTACAATCTGATCCATGCTCAGCCCTGCACCAATCAGTCACTGGATTGGTTTAAAGATGGGGACTCGGGGGGGTTAAGATTTCAGAATCTCAACAAAAGACACTGGTGTCTACATGACAAGAAAGAGACACCGGTGTCTACTGTCTACATATTGACAAGAAAGAGAAAGAGGAGGAAGTGGTACAGTCAGCTGGGGCATTAAGGCCACTGTGGCCTCAGGTATGCCATTTCTTTGAGGGGCACAAAGCCATTTCCTGCCCTGGTTTCAAGGTTACATTATCTGCTGTGGAATAGTTAGAGGTGGTGCCATAGTTTTGTACTTTTTTTAGTTTTGGATGTCAGAGAGACCTCTGTGAGATCTTGACAAATCAACTTCATCTTAATATACACATCACATGGTCATTGTCAGTTATTTTTAAGACTACAGTATTTTCTGGACTATAAGGCGCACCTGACTATAAGGCGCACTGTCAATGAATGGTCTATTTTCAAACTGTTTTCATATATAAGGCGCACCTGACTATAAGGCGCACATAATAGACGCTACCGTTGCGTTATGCATCCAACAGATGGAGCTGTGCTAAAGGGAATGTCAATGTCAATGAATGATCCATATATAAGGCGCACTGGACTATAAGGCACACTGTAGTTTTTTGAGAAAATTGAAGGCTTTTAAGTGCACCTTATAGTCCGGAAAATACGGTACATATAAATGCATTTATCTCTCACTTTCTGGCATAAAAATAACAAGTGTACCGTCCGTTAGCGCCACTTTGCTCTGGGCGGTAGATGGGTGTTTAATAACTGCTAAAGGATGCAGTACAAAATCAATGTGTTGTAGCAGTTATCGATGCTGAAGAGAATACGTTGGAGGGACGTTTCTTAGCAAAGAGGGAGAAATAACAGATATAGTTCACCACTGGCTATCACAAAGCAGACGCTATGTACAAATACACTCACTCTCTCTCTGTGTGTGTGTGTGTGTGTGTGTGTGTGTGTGTGTGTGTGTGTGTGTGTGTGTGTGTGTGTGTGTGTGTGTGTGTGTGTGTGTGTGTGCGCGCGCGTGTGCGTGTGTGTGCGTATTGCCACTGAGCACTGAAAGGACCTCGTTTGCAGTTACAAGTGGCCCAAATCAGCCGGTACCCCCCCCCCCCCCCACACACACACACACACACACACAGTATCAGCATTATCTCTCTGTGGGCGGAACAAAAGAGCGCTGATGGAGGCGAGGGTTATCTGCTGCCGTAGGAAATTAAAGGACCGGTACACTCCTAATATGCAGATATGCAGAATGGTGACACGCGCCTCACGCACGCACAACTTAAACTGTATATGCTTTGTTGACGGGAGTCCCACAGTGGTCTATACCCCCTCCTTTTTCCCCTCTACATCGACTCTTCACCAAAAATAGCTGATCTACAAGCTCACATCGTGTTGCATTGTGATGTTATTGCATTATATTAAAACAATCTACAAATAATGTCACTTGTCATGTCCTCCAGGTGTCACGTGATGTCTGTTCTCTTCCCGTCTGAAGGTACAATTGAGCAGATCGTTTTTCAAAGCAGGAGTCGGAGAGAAAGACAAGAGATCCTATTTTCCAAAGACTCTCTCTCTCTCTGTCTCTCTCTCTCGCATGCATGCATCCGTGTGTGGGCGCACACACACGTGCACACTTTTCTGATTCTCGCTCAATTGTTCTATCATGCTCTGGGTGTGTGTGTGTGTGTGTGTGTGTGTGTGTGTGTGTGTGTGTGTGTGCGTGCGTGCGTGCGTGCGTGCGTGCGTGCGTGCGTGCGTGTGTGAGTGACTGCAATGTCAAGACTCAAAACATTGTTTTGCCGCCATTTAATAACGTTTTGGAGCAAGTGAGTTGCAAGCCCTTCCTTTAGTTATATGATTTTGCTGCTTTTTCTAGTTTGGCTCGGGACCAAGTTGAAGGATGTGCGTTATTGTTGTTTTTAAAGGTTCCTAGTCTCCACCCAATCTTAGATGTGTGTGTGTGTGTGCGCGTGTGTGCGTGCGTACGTGCGTGTATGTATTATGTATATCTCTGTGTATCTCTGTGTACAGTATGTCTGTGTGTTCATACGTCTAACCCAACACGGGGAATGCCACACATTCCATCGTGCGCATCGATTCATCAACTAAGCCTTTACGTCACACACACGCACACACGCACGCGCACACACACACACACACACACACACACACACACACACACACACACACACACACACACACACACACACACACACACACACACACACACACACACACACGTGAAGTCTCTTCTGTGCGACCTAAAGCAGGTTTTGACTCAGCCTTGCTCAACAGTGTCTCATATTGTGAGTGTAGAGGGAGTTTTGCTGGAAGAACACTATAGATACTTTATAACTCCAAAGATCAGAGGAAAAGTCGCAGCAGAGAAACAATGCTGGAGACTGTGTGGAAACAAAACATGGACGCTGATCACGAGCATATATTTTGGAACTGTCCAAAAATTTACAAATATTGGGATGAAGTGTGGTCATTAATAAAAGAGATATTGAAATATGAAATACCAAAGGCAAGTGTGGTATTACTGTATATTTAGGAAACTTGACGCAGGGAAACACACACATGGAGACGTTATGTATCTGGTCAAGGTGCTGCTGGCAGCCAGCAAAAAAAAACAATAACAAGACTGTGGTATAGAAGTGACTCCCCAACTTGTGAGCAGCGGCTGTTGTGGAGGAAATGTATGTGATGGAGAGATTTACACATAGACTCAGGATACAAGAGGAGTTGTTTCTTGAAAAATGGGAGAAATGGACGATTACACGACCCGGGAAAGAATGACACCACTGACATATGATATGGACAGTAATATGATTATGAAAATGATGTAAAATGTTGACCCTGTGAATAAGTGTGCATGTGACAAACTGCACAAAAAAAAAGAAAAAATCACACCCGTGTGAAGTGGAGCTGTGTGTGTGTGTGTGTGTGTGTGTGTGTGTGTGTGTGTGTGTGTGTGTGTGTGTGTGTGTGTGTGTGTGTGTGTGGATCATGTGTACCGATTTTTGTGACATTTGAAGAAAATATGTAGGAAAAGGAGCAAAAAGTGTGTTTTGGAGAAAATTCAAGATGGCGGAAAATCTATCATGGCGCAAATGGGCGTGGCCTATATGGGGAGATGCGTCATGACCCAAGGAATCCAGGGAAAAAATATTTTTAATTTTCCGACCTACGGTTCAAGAGTTACAGGCCAAAACGTAAAGTGGGGTGTTATGGCGCCACCATGCGGCCAAATGACACAATTATTTTTTATTTAATCCTTGAAATCATTATGAACCTCCTCTCCAAGTCTTGAAACTCTAGCCCCTATGGTTTGCGAGAGACAAATAATTGAATGTGAGTTTTTGCGATTCCCATTATAAGTCAATGGGGAAAATTAATTCACTAATAAATTAATATCAATTAAACTATAGAACCTTTCTCTTAGAAAAGTAATAGCCCACGATTCCCGAGTAAGGCGGTCAATTTGACATATGGCGCGAGTGTGTGGTGGCAAAACTGTGGGACTAGTGGCGTGCCGAAGTTTAGGAAGTTCAGGCTACATACACACAGACACACACACAGACACACAGACAGACAGACAGACACACACACAGACCCACACAGCCACGTATAGGGAGCCTGTGCTTCACACAGCTCCAAAAAAAGAATGATAAGCACTTGCACCCTATATACTTCATTGACCCAGGGTCCCCAAGGGGTTAATACTTTCTTTTTTCTCTCTACACCAAAAATAGCCAACAATCCACAATTGTGAGCTTGTCGAACTGCTATTTCCACTGCTGTCGTTTTTTTCCCTGTTCTCCTTTGAACATAGTACTGTATAGTGTTTTGTATTTGATAGGAAACAATCTTTTTAGCCTTAATATCTGACCTTGTGCTGGTTACATTTCTGACTAATAAAGTATTCAATCAATCAATCAATCAATTCACAGAATGTTTGCCTATATTTTCACCAAATAAGGATGCTAGGTTCATGTGGTTAACCATTTTAGCCACTTAAATCCCATATGGTTGAGCGAGGTCCCCCAGGGCTCTATACTAGTGTCTTTTCTGATTTCTGTTATCGTGGGGAAAGCTTTCAATGAAAATAGCCAATCGACAAGCTCACAACGCAAAAGGTTTGGTGTTTCTACTGAATGTCTCCCCCACAAGATTCATATGAGGGGAAGCGTACAAGTTTCCGAAAACTGAGATAAAATCGAATTAAAAGGACACAACTGTCATTGCAAAAGAGAGACACATTCTCTCATTTGAAAAGCCAGAACTACCAAAGGATTGAGAACAGTCCGCATTGATGAGAAAATTGCAGACGGATTTTAAAATAGCAAATAACAGGCTGCACACACACATGCACGCACGCAGGCAGGCACGAACACACACACACACACACACACACACACACACACACACACACACACACACACACACACACACACACACACACACACACACACACACACACACACACACACACTAAATGTACTAAATGCTGAATTTCATCAATCAATATTTCAGTCATCGTAAAAACTCTTTTCACAACTGCTCCACAAGAAGAAAGAATAAGAGAGAGAGAGAGAATGTAGAACATGTGAAATACTTTATAGCAGGGGTCTTCAACATTTTCAGGCCAAGGACCCCTTAGTTGAGCGAGAGATGAAGCAGGGACCCCCACAACCTTTTCAGAGATGCCATATACCGGTAGTTTCATTGTTTGACAGCATATCCTCAGTAGATTTTGGATTCATGTCAATTTCAGATATTTAACTTGAACTGTCAATACTTAACTTGAACTTTCTCTGTACTTAGTCTGTTCTTTTTCCCCTACACCAAACCTCTTTGCTGAAAATAGTTGATCCACAAGCTCACAACGCCTCACAGCGGAGTTTTCTAAAAAAGGAGAAAACAGTTTCTATCACACAAAAATTTGGAGGACCTCCTAGGGGTCCCGGACCCCCTGTTGAAGGCCTCTGCTTTTTTAGAAAGAGAGATCAAGCTAAAGAGGAATGAAAGCGAAGGGGCCAGAGGCACAATGTTTTCTATTACAGGTCGATACGCCGCTTATTCACAGTCCAATCACATGGCCAGCTTTTTTTGACAGCTACTTTGGTGCTGAATGCTTGTTATTACAGGTATTACATGGAATTGCCTGGTGTTGTTAGGTAGAGGGGATTATAGTGCCTTTGGGTCAATAATTCCTTTGGAGACGATTGGGAGTCGGGAGCCGAGGGCCAATTAGGGCTTTTCTGTCAGTCAATCAAGCTACATAGAAGGGGTTATCACGCATAACCACACCCACATGTGCACCACACACACACATGTGCACAGATACGCTCACTGATATGGTTGCGTACACAGATGCATACCGTATACATGTGCACACAGACACACACAGGGAGTGTGTGTTATTACAGCCCTAGTTCTGTCAATCCAATTTCAAAATTCAAGCTGTTTGGCATGACATACAGCGGCCACAGTCCTGAAAAGTGTGTTTTTCTTCAAGCAAAATGAACCTGTAAGGGCCCAAAATGGACCTCAAAGGGCCCAAAATGGATCTCTAAGGGCCCATTTTGACATTCGAAGAGTGTTTTGCGGTGTTCCCTGCAGTGCATCCATTTAAATTTCAAGGCCACATTATTGCTGTGAATGTTACTTTAATGGAAACTATATTTATCCATGACATATTCCAGGAGTTATTTTGATGAACAGCTGTAATTGACTTTCTTTGTACAGTTATTTCCCTTTAGATAGTAGATGACGTTATCATCTACTACCTCCTTCAGCTTGTGGTTTCCTACATTTCCCAGAATTCTGTTCAATGACAATACATCTGTATCAAATTCTGGTCTATTGATGCCATTGTGGGTGTAGAGACGTCTACATATAGAGGATTTCTCCCTGTATGACGGTTGCACAAACACAGAGTGTGTGAATTTCTGTGTCAGACACTGTAAAGGTGTCTCTTCACCCCACAGATTCGTCTGCGATTCAGCAATGGATGAAGTCGAAAGCGTCTGCTGCCGACAAGCTGCCGTCGGCACCTTGTAGGCAAGAGACGCTTGCTGTCGATATAGCGCTGTCGGAACCCGTCGTTTGCCGTTCTTGCTAGGAGTCGGTAGAGATGAGCAGTGGTGGAAAAAGTACTACTACTCACATTTTGTACTTAAGTAACTTTTACTCAATACTTAATACCTAATACTACATGATAGAAAATACTCTGTTACAAGTAAAAGTCTGGAATTAAGCAATTACTAAGAACTGGCTCAAGGACATCACTCCAGACTATAAACAATGGAGGAAAATTATGGACAATATACAAGACATGGAACAGCTAACGTTCAAACTGAAGATAAAATAACTTTTTAATAAAAGATGGGAAAAATGGTTTGATATGAAGGTGACAAAAGTGTAAAACCCCAATGTTATTTATTTTTGTATGTTTAATGTGCAATCTTTAATAAAGACAAAGTAAAATAAAAATTAAGATGGCTGTAAATTGTTATGGTTATTATTGAACCTTGATACTGATGAGGAGACATGGGCATGTCTCGATCACAATACTAAAAACAGACCTCTCTCTCTCTCTCTCTCTCTCTCTCTCTCATTCTCTCTCTCTCTCTCTCTCTCTCTCTCTCTCTCTCTCTCTCTCTCTCTCTCTTTCTCCCGATAGAGCGCACAATTCAGGCATTATTAGGGGCCCTACATGGCAGCCTGGCCCACAGTGGGTGCAGAGCTGACTGCATGCAGCCCATATCCCCTTCACTTTTGTGTGCGCTGGCAGTGAATGAAAAAGGGTCTGCTCCCTAATGGGATTTGGTGATAAGAAATTAGCAGCGGCGGGTTCTTGTCTTTTGTCTCTCCCGGGGAGTTCAATAGCTCAGCCAATTAGAAGGGGAGCGCAGGCCTCGGTTACCGTAGAGACCGGAGAACATAGGCCACGGCGTCACCATGGTAAATAGGCAGAGCTGTTTGCCGAATCCCTTTCAGAGGCAAATGTGAAATCGCGCACTCACACACGCGCACTCACACACGCACGCACGCACGCACGCACGCACACGCGCACACACACACACACACACACACACACACACACACACCCTTTCAAAATAATACACACATACAGAAACACTATCTCTTTCATACTTGAATGCGTGCACGCACAAGCTCACACACACACAACCTTTCAAAATAATACACACATGCTGAAACACTCTTTCATACTCATATGCGTGGACACACAAGCACACACACACACACACACACACACACACACACACACACACACACACACACACACACACACACACGCTCTCACAAATATACACATAAGCCTGAGAAATGTAGGCCACCTTTTATTTTCGTACTCCTTGGATAAATCACTTCACTACTACAGTAATCTCTCAAGACAGATTCAGAGCTCCGCAGCTGAATCTATCAGCAACTCCGGTTACAACGTGCCGATTTAGGAATGTTAGGAGTGTAAACAAAGACGTGTGCGATAGGAAGTGGAGCGCTAAAGGAGAGTGAACGTCTGACATCCGGTCTGTACAAGTTTTAAAAATTAATAATCTCCTGTGAAAAACCTGTATTTTCCGGGGGAAAGACCAGGTGGAGGGGGGGCCCAGGTCTTTGATCTTGACCCCCCTCCCAAAAATCTGTACGACGGGCCTGTGACAGCAGAGTGTCAAAAGTGTCCTTGAGCAAGACTATAGTCTCATATCATGATATTAATCTAATATCGATACTACCCAGCCTTAGACCAGTTTTTAGGGAGTTGCTGTCATTCAGGCATTAGAGGCCATTTGGTGCGCGCCCTAAACCAACGTTGCATGACAATGTTTCTGGTGGATGCAGACCATGTCGGCTCAATTCTAGATTTTTGCGAACGAAGGTGGCAGTTTACCATGAGAAACGTCACAGCTTTTCCGCGTGTAGACTTGTGTCATCATGATGTCATCATGCTCTGATGTCACTGTGATGTCAGGGGAACCACTCTACCAGAATGGCTTTACTGTGATGTCACACTAACAGAATCCCTTTTATGCCCATATATGGAGTTCCCTGATGTCATCAATATTAATGATGCCCTGTTAGAGAAATCCCTGTAATGCCAGGGGGAACAAATCCCTTTTATGCCCATATATGGAGATATGGAGATCCCTGTGATGCCAGGGGAACAATACCTTTTATGCCCATTAATGGAGATCCCTGATGTGATGTCCACAACCCTGATGTCCGCATGCTTGTCGCCCTGAGGCGTCTTACTAGTAATATTTCTAAGTAACCTATCATTGAGAAAGTATCATTTACTATTCTGTGACTATCAGTCAAGGCTTAGGCAGCAGCTAGCTTGGAAAGGGCTGGTGCGGCCACTCACAGGGCTCATGTTGATGGTCGCACCTGCCTTGCGACGTTGAGATGCGAGCAATGTATCTATCTGCTTTCCAGAAACGTACAATGGTAATGTTTCTTCTCTTGTGATGGGGCTGCTCTGAAACACCTTGGACATAAACTGTTTTCCAAACAACATTTCCTGGGTTTTCCTTCTTTCATTAACATAACGATGGGAGACAGTGGTATAATCAAATGAGACCTGACATCTCAAAATACAAATCAGTGCATGATCACCGTAACCCTTCTCAGGAAATTACTACAACGTCAGTGTTTGTTCTTCAAATAATATGGAGCTTTTCTTAATATATAACCCAATAATGGGTTATCAAGAACAATAAAACCAACATCAATGAGAGGACACATTGGGACACCGCCTACTACATTCGCCGTTCTAATTATTATTCAAAGTATTAGTCGCTGGTGCTCACAAAGCGAGGATGTAACAGGTTGACATGAAATGCTGGCCGTGTTGTTTGTGTCACTGGACAATGAATCAAAATAAATTAAACGCTGTGGCCGTCATGGCGTTGTTGTACAAACGAAGACTGAGCCGCAATAACAGGAGATGAATGGAGGACGGTAAAAGCAATGATCACACACATGCATACGTACATACATGCACATACACACACCCACGCATGCACGCTCGCGTAAACGCGCCTCACTCGTCTAATGACATTTAAATGGCTCATTTGAAGATAAAAGGCCCAGTGACATCAAATGATGCCTTGTTATCATAATAGCAAACAACTAACAAGGATTATGAACCCACATAAAAAGGCATGCCTCGCATTCCTCTCCGCGAGACAAAGTAAACAAAATATTGTTTACAAATTTGCGATCTAAACTGTCTATTCAGCGGAATACATTACAGAATACAACATTTGCCAATCATGCTTCACGGAATGTCGAGGGGGAATTCATTCAAATATTACAAATGAATGCACGTTAATTTCTTTCCAGTTCATTTCTCGTAACAACCGTGACAAAGGACTCTGTTTATGTTATAAATCGTCAATTCTGTACGTGAGCAAATACACAAACAATTTATATTGTCACCTATTAGAGGTAATAATATTACTTTTAATTAGAAGAGTGAACATGATTTATTGCATTAACCTAAATATGCACTAAATCATTGTTAAACTGCTTGTGTAACAGTAAGACAGTCTAATGGCATGGCCTCTGTTTCCAATCTTTAGATATCAGATACCGTTGCTCCCTATTGAGCTTGGCACATTTACTGGTGCAAGCTGCCCAGATCACACATGTCACACGTGTCTTCTTATTTTTATATTTTTTCACTCTCAAAAAGCGCCTGCAATGTAGTGCATTTGAAACTACATTGCAGTGCACATCATGGCGTGATCACTGCTTGCCTCCTGTGAAATGTTTTATTTTTATTTTTGTTTATTTTGTGGCTGAGTGAAGTCAGCAGACAAAGTGACGTGAGTGAGATGAAAAAAACCTGGGTGAAATGTGCCAATCTCAACAGGAAACAACGGTAGCATACAGTATGTGCGGAGTTTGTGAATGAAGCCACAAATCCCACCAAAACCTGAAAGTTCTTCAATGGAGTTCAGCGTTTCAATACTAAGTCAAGTTTTATGATACCCAAGTACCTAACCTGTCAAAATACTTTATAAACATTAAGGATGTCCATAATTACAACACCAGAGGCAGCGCTACAGATCACTTCCAACCCAGAGTCAAAACCAACAAAGGGTCAAACTTTTTTTTCTGCTATACCACCAAAATGTGGAAAGCCTTACTGAAGGCCATAAAGGAGTGTGGATCACTAGCATCCTTTAAAATTGCCCTGAAAAACCACTTACAGGCAGCAGCCGTTCGCAACTGTTAAAAAAAACTAACTTAGCCCAACCCTACCCTCCCCTGCCCCTTCTTTGTATATACTTACTGTTTGTTTTGAATTACTGTTTTCCTTTTTTTTTGTTCTCTCATTTTGTATTTTATTTACATATCTACTGCATAGTACTGTGTTCTATTCGTCTGTCATTCAATGTTATATGAGATACTTTAATGGTTTCCTGTGGAAATAAGCTATGCAAACTTCTAATAAAGTCTTCAATCAATCAGTCAACCATCTATGCAGTATTGGTATTATTTTACTTATTATGTGTAACTCTGTGTGACATTTCAGGACGTTCAATCTCAGACATTTTAAGTCCATTTTAAGAACAGATATGAGACCAGTATCACCCACCCTTAACGAACACAAGTTGAACAATTTGAGAACGCAACAATGCAAGTCTATTAACCTGGTGTATTTCTCACTAGGGATTCAATAAAGGCCGCTGAGACTGAATTTAAGACTTAAATAAAGACTTGCTTTCTCCATTCCTTTTCTCTCTATGCTTAACTCCTCACTTCTATTCCTCCCTCCTCTCCTCTCCTCTCCTCTTGGATGGTCTAGCAGTAATAGTACGGTAATTTCGCTCTATTAGAAGACAGTACATTAGTCTCGCCCTGCACTCAGGGGCGTCACAAGGGGAGGGGGGTGGGACTGAGTTACTAGGGCCCAAGGTGGAGGGGCCTTAATTATTTTATACTTTAGTTATTGAAAAAATCACACCCGTGTGAAGTGGAGCTGTGTGTGTGTGTGTGTGTGTGTGTGTGTGTGTGTGTGTGTGTGTGTGTGTGGATCATGTGTACCGATTTTTGTGACATTTGAAGAAAATATGTAGGAAAAGGAGCAAAAAGTGTGTTTTGGAGAAAATTCAAGATGGCGGAAAATCTATCATGGCGCAAATGGGCGTGGCCTATATGGGGAGATGCGTCATGACCCAAGGAATCCAGGGAAAAAATATTTTTAATTTTCCGACCTACGGTTCAAGAGTTACAGGCCAAAACGTAAAGTGGGGTGTTATGGCGCCACCATGCGGCCAAATGACACAATTATTTTTTATTTAATCCTTGAAATCATTATGAACCTCCTCTCCAAGTCTTGAAACTCTAGCCCCTATGGTTTGCGAGAGACAAATAATTGAATGTGAGTTTTTGCGATTCCCATTATAAGTCAATGGGGAAAATTAATTCACTAATAAATTAATATCAATTAAACTATAGAACCTTTCTCTTAGAAAAGTAATAGCCCACGATTCCCGAGTAAGGCGGTCGATTTGACATATGGCGCGAGTGTGTGGTGGCAAAACTGTGGGACTAGTGGCGTGCCGAAGTTTAGGAAGTTCAGGCTACATACACACAGACACACACACACACAGACAGACAGACAGACACACACACAGACCCACACAGCCACGTATAGGGAGCCTGTGCTTCACACAGCTCCAAAATAGCAGATATACAGGCTCATAGCACGGCACAGAGTGCCGCGCTGCGAGCTTGTAGATCTGCTATCTTTGAAAAGTTGTGAAATTGTGTGCAAATCTTTGAATATATGTACTTTTTGAGCGAACATTTGCAACTCAAATTTAGCTTCTGGGGGGTTCCTGGAACTAAATATTTTGAGATGGGGGTTGGTGGCCAAATACATATCATTTTGGGGGTCCTTCACATGAAAATATTTGAGTATATCTGCTATTTTTCAATAGTTAAAGCACAAAATGTGAGTGAATCCTTGTACCCAGGGCCCAGAATTTGGTGTGACACCCCTGCCTACACTATTTACACAGGTTAGTGGTTGGACCAAGCCATTTACAGAGGATTATTACAGCTAGTGGTGATGTCCCAATACATTTGGGATTTCCAAGATGAGATGACAGTTTGAATGCATTAAGCAGGAGGATTTATACTGTACTTAGTTGTGCGCTGGCGTTGTGTGCACTGAAAATAGCCGATCTACAAGCTCACAACGTGGTGCGCTGAGGAACGTTGTGAGCTTGTAGACCGGCTTTTTTCAGGCGCAGCGCAAAACAAAGTATATCAAGCCCCTTACCCAGCTGTGTGTTTGTGCATAATGTGTACATATGTGTCTATGTGAGTGCACACGCATGATGTATGATGGTGTGTGTGTAGGTAGGTGATAATGTTTTTATGATGGCTCACAAGCAGACCCATATGCACATGTACGCTTGTCTCCAATCACTCCTTTTAAAAGCCAAGCCCTATGATACTATTAAGACAGTCTTTTTTTCAATTTTTGAGTACCAATTATGCCACCACCACTACCTTAAGTGGCATCCCGGATGTTCAATTTAGCTACATTATGAAGATGGCTCCAGTTATTACATCGAGGATGTTCTTTGAGATCTTGAGGCAGCCCGCCGGTATCCGTTCCTCCAAATGGTTCGGGGTAATTTGGCTCGGGGTAAAATTATCAATCGGCTCGAGTTTTCTGGTGCCCCTCCTTGTTACCCCCTTATCGCCCAGACAGTGATGCTCATCTTTGAGACTGTTGTTGCTGTTGTTCTTTATTTAAATCAGCCACTGGCACCACCTGAGCACCAGTAAACATAGCTCTGGTCCATAGCGTTAGTGGAGTTCTCCCTATAATCAGGGGATATCTTAAAAAGTCCTGGAATAAATTCCTTACCAAAACATTTCTTCACCAATGTGTTTGTAAAGGTGTCTAGTAACACATCTCACAAAGACTGACATTCAGTTTCCCTAGGAAAATCTTTGACAGCTAGGGTAATTCTGGGTCTCATTCACTCACTATACACTATACTATAGGGGAAAAAATCACTCCCAAAAGATATGCTTTAAGTGGGATGTGAGGGGTCTAACTAGATGTTTTGAATTATTCTGAATCCATTGCAAGCATTTGTTTTGCACAAAAAAACATTCATTGGGCTAAAAACAGCCCATAAAATGATGGTTTAGTGATGAGTCATCACTTTTCACAGTGGTATGGGGGTCCATTTCTAGCCCAAGGAATGTTTTTGGTGCAAAACAAATGCTTGCAATGGATTCAGAATAATTAAAAACACCTAGTTAGACCCCTCACATCACACTTAAAGCATATTTTTTGGGAGTGATTTTTTTCCCCTATAGTATAGTGTATAGTGAGTGAATGAGACCCAGAATTACCCTAGCTGTCAAAGATTTTCCTAGGGTAACTGAATTTCAGTCTTTGTGAGATGTGTTACTAGACACCTTTACAAACACGTTTGCAAGCATTTGTTTTGCACAAAAAAACATTCATTGGGCTAAAAACAGCCCATAAAATGATGGTTTAGTGATGAGTCATCACTTTTCACAGTGGTATGGGGGTCCATTTCTAGCCCAAGGAATGTTTTTGGTGCAAAACAAATGCTTGCAATGGATTCAGAATAATTAAAAACACCTAGTTAGACCCCTCACATCCCACTTAAAGCATATTTTTTGGGAGTGATTTTTTTCCCCTATAGTATAGTGTATAGTGAGTGAATGAGACCCAGAATTACCCTAGCTGTCAAAGATTTTCCTAGGGTAACTGAATTTCAGTCTTTGTGAGATGTGTTACTAGACACCTTTACAAACACGTTGGTGAATAATTCTTTTGGTAAGGAATTTATTCCAGGATTTGACACAATTTCTAAAGATATCCCCTGACTACTAACGCTATGTTCCTCTACCTACGTATCTCCTTGGCAAAACCGGAAAACACCGCCATCTGGTCCGAAAATAACAAAAACTATTTCACCCCTCACCAAACCAAAGGTATCAGTGGACAGTTGAAAGCTTACTCTACTTAAGCTGGCCGCACACTAGCCGATAATCGGGCTATTTAATTACCCTCCCGACAATCGGGCTGCCACCGACTGAAACGGGCCCGACAATCGGGCATGAACGTCGTCTAGCGTGAGGTCTCACAGATCCACTCGGAGCCCAGCCGAGTGGCTCGGAGGACGATCGGGGGTAGCCCGACTCTTTTCAAACATGTTTGATATTTTCCTGGATCACTACTGGTCTGGAAGACTGGAACAGCAGCAGGGGACTGACAGAAAATAGGTAGCCTACAGCAGCCGCTGATAGACGCAAGTCTCTGAGCATACATCTGACTGAGTGACAGATCCATCTCTTTTTTTTCTCTCCACCTCTCCCTCTGCCTCTCAACTCACTCACTCACTCACTCACTCACTCACACACACACACACACACACACACACACACACACACACACACACACACACACACACACACACACACACACACACACACACACACACACACACACACACACACACACACACACACACACACACACACACGCGCGCGCCCGCACACAGACACACTTTTCATAGCGTCCGTCCGTCCATCAGGTTGTATCACTATCATGAATGATTAGGATTTAAATTAAAACTCAACGGCAGCTCATATCAAACAAACAGAAGAAAGACTGCGACCAGCACACATCCATTGCAAGTAGGTGGGACGTTCGCGAACGAATCGAGTATTTTGAACGGCTCTTTGAAATGAACGATGGGATCCGGTTCGCAGTAGGGAGCCGTTCCTTTCTAATGAACAGTGGTGGGAAAATAGCCTACTGCAATCAATGTGGAAATACTCTGCCACAAGTAGAGGTTTTTGGAATGTTAATATACTTGAGTAAAAGTACAAACGTATTGGTATCATTCAACATTTAATTAAAGTAGCCTACAGAGAGTAGGCTACCAATAGGCAATAGTAGAAAGTAGGCAGAATGTCCTGTTTCACAGATTTCCCAATGAACAAAATGTAGAAAAATCTTATGAAAATAGCCGATCTACAAGCTCACAATGCAATGCATTGTGAGCAATTTTCAAATGGCAGGTATGTAGGCCTACCTATATGGCAGAAATAAATGTATATAGGGTTGAAGTTATTTGTAATTATAATCAAAATCTACAAAGTAACTAATGAGCCAGTCTTTTGAACGGCTCTTTGAAAGGAACGGATCCCAGAGATCCGGCTCGACTTCAAAGAACCATAAATCCCGTCAAAGAAGTACACGCCCATCCTGATCTACAAACCTACAACGTGGCACGGAACAGACACAATTTGGTCTTGGAGATCTTGTTCTGGGTGCGCTACACAGTCATACGACTAATCATAAATCAGGCACCATGAGATGTACGGAGCAGCGTTTTAGCGCAGGAGAGGGGATGTCAGAGTTGGATGTACATGTAACGTGTCAAAGTGAACTCATAGTATCATCAAAATAGGACACAACTTCCATATTGAAGCTTTTTTCTTTCCGTTGCGTGAGGCGGTGTTGTGTGTTGAGTCAGTGGATAACGTCATGTGTTTGTATGTGCGTGTGCGTGCGTGTTGCAAAGCACAGGTCTCAGAACAGCCCCCGTGGCATCTTGTATTCATTATATTATTTATTATTGCTATGTTCGAGCCCGACTCAATTGGGATAGAATCCTGTAGCGTGCGGAGCACCCGACTGTTCAAAACGGCTAGTGTGAGCCCGTTTAGATAATCTGGCCAGATAATCTGAAAAAATGATCCTGTAGTGTTTAATTATACCCGATTCAGTCGGGCCAGATTATCGTGTAGTGTATGGCCAGCTTTAGTGAAAGCTTACTCTACTTAGTGAAAGCTTACTCTACTTAGTGGACGCAGTCTGGGCCCCCCACCACACGCTTAAAATACATTTCTTGGGGGCGAAATAAAAAATATTCCACCGGATGGAGACTCCATTTCTTACAATTTTCAAATATTTGTTATCGCCATCACGGTGCCAACTCATTACTGCCGTGCAGGGCAGAGGATCCCATTAACAGAGCACCAAGTCTCATTGGGTGTTATTCAGCTATGCGACGTTGGGAGGCACTGTTTTGTAAAAACAGTCTTCAACCAGGAAGAGTGTCTCCGTCAGGTGGATTATTTTTCATTTCGCCCTAGAAATGTATTTTAAGCGTGTGGTGAGGGGCCCAGACTGCGTCCACTAAGTAGAGTAAGCTTTCAACTGTCCACTGATACTTGGTTTCGTGAGGGGTGAAACCGTTTTTGTTATTTTCGGACCAGACTCAAAGATTTGGAGGACCCCCTGTAGTAACTCTGAGGACCCCCTAGGGGTCCCAGACCCCCTGTTGAAGACCCTTGCTGTATGCTATTAGATGACCTACTCCAATAATGAAAGGCAGGCAGGATTCCCTCACCATGCAAGTGCACACACACACACACACACACACACACACACACACACACACACACACACACACACACACACACACACGCAATCTGGTCATTTGCGGTATCAGTGCAACATGTCAGACCCAACAAAAGCGCTTATCTTCCTTTTCCTCACTCAGAGCATGTGATTGGTCAGGGAAATTAAGAAGAAAAGGCCACTTCCTCACCTCAGGGACCACAAATGTCAGCCACATCCCTATCTCTACATGGCATGAGAGTGTGTGTGTGTGTGTGTGTGCGTGCGTGCGTGCGTGCGTGTGTGTGTGTGTGCGTGCGTGCGTGCGCGTGCATGTGTGTGTGTGTGTGCGTGTGTGTGTGCGCGCGCGCGTGTGTGTGTGTGTCACGAAGAGAGACACAGACAGACAAATTCATTTCCGAATATTTTACGTCTCGATTTTACAATTTCTATAGGCTTGTCAGACATAACTTCTGTACATCTCCCAGTGTACACGCACGCACGCACGCACGCACGCACACACCTTGCAGTAGCTTGTCAAATACGGGAGCAAAAAGGCCCCAACAAGTTTGCTGGTGTAGACACAGGGAACTGCATTAAAGCTCTCATGGTTCAAAGTGAACAGGTCACACTCTCTCCCTCTTTCTCTCTCTCCCTCTCTCCCTCTCTCTCTCTCTCTCTCAGCTAATTTAATGATCACCTCCCGACTGTGGGACGGGGCTGAAGATGCCAATCAAGGCCTCGTTAGGGCTCATTAAAGTGACAATCGGCCATAATTCCCCTAATCCACTTCATCAATTAAACACCAATTAAGAGACCACGCCGAGACGGCACAGAGAGCCCGTTCCAGCCAGCTCTGGTGGGCCGCTAATGAATGCTAAAGTACTTTTCAATTATAATCTACCTCAGTTATGATTTCTACTCAGTAAAAAAAAGTAAGTGTGACATTGCTGAATTCTAATTTTCTGGGATGGGTGGGAGGGGGTGGGGGTGACATGTCTGGGTCCGTCTCTATTAAAACACATTTAAACTTTTGCCACAATGCATTGTTGAAGTATACATGCAAGGTGGACATCTGTCTTTGGTGGTACATCTGCAATGACTAACGATTGTGATCCATATTGACACTGTCTGGCAGAAACCTCCTATCTCCAAGTTTCAAATTTGTACATTTTTTCGTAAAGTAATACTAATGTCCTGCTTCATCGCCACATGTCACACAAAACTAGTGAAAATAGCAGATCTACAAACGCACAACGCCTGCGGTGCGAGGCGTTGTGCACTTATAGATCGTATATTTTCACTATTTTAAAATCATTTTTAAAATGATAAATACAAAACGCACGGTTTTGGACTTAAATACTGTACGGTTTCCACCCGACAACAAACCAAATTACACCTGCAGGACAGTGGAGGACGAGTAGATTAAAACAAAACAAAAAAACTGTCCTTGCTGCCAAGAAGCAGCGCTGCAGGCTGTTACCAAGCGAGCAGGCTGGACTGGACACGTCGCTTGAGTGCGTTACTAATGTGTCCTCCGCACCGCCGCAGGTGTGAAATGTAGTAGGCCTACTGTTGTTTTATACACGCCACTCACAGCACACACAATTACAGATGGAGAGACAGAGAGAGAGGGGGGGGGCAAGAGAAAGGCAGAGACGACGTTACAGAATCAATTAGCCTTGTTAGGAGGCGGAGAATGTTCCAGACACACACACAGTCACAGTCACAGTCACAGTCACACACACACACACGCACACGCACACGCACACACACACACAGTTTTATTACTATACTTTTGTGGACATCACAACGATAAACGTTCTGAGCTTGCAGATGGGCTATTTTCGGCGCACGATACTGGCGCTCAACTAAGTAGACCTACACTATGAATCTGCATAAAGGCAATTCTAACCCCTAAACCAAAACCAAGTCTTTCCCTTGTCGAAAGCAAAATTCCCAAAATATTTTCTTTTACCATAAAACAGCCGTTTCTCTTGTGAGAACCAGGAAAAGTGTCCTCACAACGTCTGGAGTATTTCTCAAATTCTGCTACATCGTGTGGTGACATCATGGCCCTCAAGTATAGCAAAACAAGTACACGTGCGCGCGCACACACGCGCACACACACACACACACACACACACACCTGCCTTCCACCCTACAGTTCTTGCCAAGACAGTGGCGTCAGTTCAGCAAAAGCTAAGGTATGGCAACATGTCTGGTGTCTTGCACCCGTGCCTTCGCGCACATGCAAGACACCAGTCATGTTGCCATACCTTAGCAACAGGCATGATGAATTTATTTTAAGAAGTACATTTACATTTTTTCCCCTGTAGCCAAGGTACGACAGCTACCATACCTTGCCATACCCAATTGACGCCTCTGTGCCAAGAGAGGGCCACCCGCGGACTTTACACATAATAAAAGAATGGGGGTAACCCCCCCCCCCCACCTCCCCTCCGCCCACCCACTCCCCTCAACCCCTTTCTCCTCCTGTCAATCCTTCTCTTGTCTTCTCCCCTCGTCTCACTCCGACCGTCCAGTTCCCCTCTCTCCACTCACCGTCCCCCCTGCCCCGCCCTCCTTTTCCTCCTTCTAGCCTCCTTGAGTGTGTGTGGGCTTCACCAGTAGCCCTGCAGTGATCATTCAACCATACAGTAACACACACACACACACACACACACACACACACACACACACCCACCCACCCACACACACACACACACACACACACACACACACACACACACACACACACACACACACACACACACACACACACACACACACACACACACACACACACACACACACACACACACACACTAACAACGGTCCTTGGACGCTAATTAGCACTCAAAATGCCTGGCCAATTATTACCAGCCGATCTAATTGGGAATTATTTTAAGTGCTTGTCAATTAGTTTCCTAGGTCATTGCGTGGTTGAGGTGTGTATGGTTCAGTTAACACTTTACAACTGTAACCAGCCGGCTGTCTCAAGGATCAGCATGCAAGTCTTTACTTTGTGAGCCCAATTCGGACAGGACTAACCTTGTAGGGCAGGGGTCTTCAACGTTTTCAGGCCAAGGACCCCTTACTTGAGAGAGAGAGATGAAGCAGGGACCCCCACAACCTGTACATAGAGAGTTTCATTGTTTGACAGCACAATCATCAGTGTATTTTGGAATTCATGTCAATTTGTGTTTTCTGATATTTAACCACTTGAATCGTCAATACTTAATAAACTTGACCTTTCACTCTGTACTTCGTCTGCTCTTTTGCCCCTCTACATGAAAATAGCTGATCTACAAGCTCACAAGCTCACAACGCCTCGCAGCGCGATATTATGTCCATTATATGGGTATTCCCAGATATGGGCTCAATATTGATGACAACAGGAACTCCATATATAGGCATAAAAGGGACAAGGACGGCCATATATGGAGCGTGATATGAGGCGGGACTGACTGACATGAGGTCAGTCAAGGTTTTGCTACTAACTGCTCCTAGCTTTATGTATGTTCTCAGTATTCTACATGTAGCATTAGGTATGTTGTTAGTATTCTACATACATGTATAGATTTAGGTATGTTGTCAGTAGGACCCGAACCACTAGTAACAACAAAAAAAAACGTTTTGTGCCCCAAAAAAACATTTTACTGGGATTTACTGGGGGGAAAAACTACGACCCACCTGTCACTCTTTGATTGATTGATGGATTGATTGATTGAATCATTTATTTAGAAAAACTTGAGTAACATGGCAAGTACAGACAACATAAATATATGCAGTGCAGCACAGGCCGGTTAAACATCCTGCCCAAAAAGGAACATCCCAAATAAGACCTTTTACAGCTCTGTTTACGTTGGAAGTGCTTGGCATTCAATTCGTCGCAAATAGTAACAAGAACAACTACTATCTTCTCAGCTTTGCCAGGCAGTTCAGGCTTTTGTAGCCAGAGGTGTTTCATTTTTTGTTTGTTGTTTTCTTTTCCATGTCATGCGTGCCATGATGAGCTGTGATTGGTCTATATTTTAGGTCTGTTGCCATCATGACATACAGTACAGTACCAGTGAGGACAGGATGGATGTGAGGACGTCTCTCTCTCTCTCTCTCTCTCTCTCTCTCTCTCTCTCTCTCTCTCTCTCTCTCTCTCTCTCTCTCTCTCTCTCTCTCCATCCCTCAGGGGACTAATCTGTCTCTCAGTGTGTTGCCAGGGGCTCCCTGTGGGAGGCTTGTCTGTTTGAGGCGGTTTTAATTAATTTCCAATCAGGCCAAAGTAAATTCATTAAACACTCGCGTCTCTGTTTGAAGACAGCAGAGACGCAGCCAGAGCCCACACACACACACACACACACACACACACACACACACACACACACACACACACACACACACACACACACACACACACACACACAGAAACTGGAAATGTTTCAAAGAACACAACAGTA
>NC_137831.1:18365895-18375895 GCF_963921795.1 Nannobrachium achirus
AAAGGAGAGAGAGACACATGGAGAGAGAGAGAGAGAGAGAGAGAGAGAGAGAGAGAGAGAGAGAGAGAGAGAGAGAGAGAGAGAGGAGAGGTGAAAAGGGCAGGAAGGAAAGGAGAGATGGAATGATAGAGAGGGACTAGTAAGACGCCTCAGGGCGACATGCCAATTCTTGGCTATCTGGCCAGTGATGTTTATCGGACCAGTTACCCATATATGGAGACCCCTGCATGATAGTCAACAATGTGATGTCAGAACATGCCCATATATGGGCATTACCAAATATGGGCATTCCCAGATGCACTTAATATTGATGACGTAATTAATTTGCAAGTGTGACTCGTGATGACATCAGCGATCTCCATATATGGGCATAAAAGGGAAATCAAGCCAGAGTGTGATGTCAGAGCGGACAACCCATTCTGTTAAAAGTGGTTGACATCACAGTGACATCAGAGAACCACAGACAAACCCTTAGAACCACAGTGTCAGGTCAGGCGTGACGTACAGACAGACAGAGATACGCGGACAAGATGTGCCGGTTTTCATAGTAAACTTGCGAGATGAAGAGGGGAGAGAGAGAGAGAGATGGACATCAGTTTACACTCAGACGGTCAGCTGTACACCTTCATGCTCCACCGTGGCTGGCAGACACCACGATCTGACTAAACTCCCTCTTCAAAACAACCAGTCAGATAACTCAAGTAAGCAAGTAAGCCTATCTCCTGTTTCTGTAGCATGAGGCATCTTGATGTAATGTACAAGTATACCCCCTGGACAAGTTAGACCCAACCCTTGATGCTGAGTGCCAAGCAGGGAGGCATACTGGATACTCTAACCCAGGGGTCTTCAACGTTTTCAGGCCAAGGACCCCTTAGTTGAGAGATAGATGAAGCAGAGACCCCCACAACCTTTCAGAGATTCCATATAGTTTCATCGCTTGACAGCACAGCACAATCTTCAGTGTATTTTGTGTTTTCAGATATTTAACCACTTGAGCCGTCATTACCTAATAAACTTGACCTTTTACTCTGTACTTAGTCTGCTCTTTTCCCCCTCTACACCAAACCTCTTTGTCGGAAATAGCCGATCTACAAGCTCAGTTAGCTTGTAGACCCTGTTATTGAACAAACACTCTATACCAGGGGTCTTCAACGTTTTCAGACCAAGGACCCCTTAGACGAGACAGAGAGAGATGAAGCAGGGACCCCCACTACGTATTGTATAAAATGTGTGTTGCAGATGTTCATCGATTTCTTATACAGCTTAGACTTGTTTGACAGCACAGAGCATCTGTGTAGGTTGGAATAATGGGTATTTTCATACATTTAACCACTAGAACTGTCAATAACTACTAGTCTGCTCTTCTTTTCCCTCTACACCAATCCTCTGTGCCAAAAAATAGCCGATCTACAAGCTCACAACGCCTCGCAGCTCACAACGCCTCAGTTAAACTGTCTGTTCTATAAAAGCCATCAAGGGTTTACAATAGCAAGCTGAGAGTTTGCTAGCCGGCAAAAAGATTCAAAGCAACCGTTTCTCAGTTCTTCCCTATAGGCACTGTCCTGGTATAAGATTGTGCTCTCTGTGCAGTGGATATACGGTAGTCAGTTATTGATTTGCTGGACTCTATGGGTCATAAGCATCATGATAACTCAATAATCATGAGACACTCTATTGATCTCCATTGGTAAATAGACTTTTCCCCCCCGACCCTGCACCCAACAGAAAGTGATGTGCCTGTACCGGCCCGGGGTCAGTATTTGTCTCGTTATTTTCTTACTTTCCATCTCTCATCTCTCATCCATTGCTCTTCCCCTCCCTCTCGTGCGCTTCCATTTAATTTTCAACAATATTATAGAGAGCGTGAGAGAGCCAGAGAGACAGACAGACAGACATGGAGACGGAGAGGAAAAACAGAGAACGATTTGGTGCCTTTATTGTGCCTGTCAATTACCCCTCCATCCGTCCGTCCGTCCGTCCGTCCGTCCGTCCGTCCATCGGTCCGTCTGTCCATATTAATTGCCGTTTGGGGGAGATGCGAGCCGCGTCCCAGAGGGGCCCGGGACGGGACAATGGAAGCACGTATAGCTGACCAGCGCTCTACTCGGGACCAAATTGAATTGGAAATCTTCCATCTTCTCTTTAGCATCACAAAGGGGGCCAAGGTTTTTTTTTTTTTTCTTTAGACAAAGGGTCTGTTTTAATGGAGAAAATCTATCTGGGAGAGGAGGAGGAGGCGGTATTGTCTCCTGTCAGCCATACAGGTGCGTCTCATCACTGCAGCTCTAATCAGACGTGGCAGGGGAGAGGCTTGTAATGTACATCTCTCTCACACACCGAGGAAAGAGGCTGTGTGTGTGTGTTTGTGTGTGTGTGTGTGTGTGTGTGTGTGTGTGTGTGTGTGTGTGTGTGTGTGTGTGTGTGTGTGTGTGTGTGGGTGTGGGTGTGGGTGTGTGTGGGCGTGCGTGCGTGCATGCGCTTCCCTATTCAGGGGAGAACATACAGCATAAATAACAGATCTACAAGCTCAAACAAACACAAGCTCTGAGTGGGAGCTTGGAGCACACAGGACACTGAGTATTCCAACGCCACTATATTTAAAGGAGGAGTTCGCCCAAGAGTCTCCTGTTGACTGATGACCCAGTCGTCAAATGATTGGCTTAGGAATGCTACAAAAACATTCAAGGCTTCATGGGTAATTGATAGGAAAAAATATATATATATATATTTTTTTGTTTAACCACTTTCAACCTGTTGTGTTTATTTTGGGCATGTCCTTATAGGTTATAGCAGTGGTTCTCGACTTGTGGGTCGGGACCCCCAGGGGGGTCCAAAAATAATTTTGGGGGGTCCCCAGATGATTAACTTAATGCGCAACATTGTTTTCTCACTCAACAGTGTTGAGTGAGATTTCTTAAGTGACAATTTAAGGACTTTTTAGTACCTCTAGAGGCAGAAATTGTGAAAATAGCCGATCTACATGCTCACAACGCCTCGGCGTTGTGAGCATGTAGATCTGCTATTTTCACAATAGAACGTGTTATACAAAATGTAATTCCTCAACTCTTAGTGCTTGTCGGGGTGGGGGGTCCCAGGTTAAAATATGATTATTTTGGGGGTTGCGGCCTGAAAAGGTTGAGAACCACTGGGTTATAGGACAGGTTAAAAATAGCAGGTGACAAAAACATATAATTCTGGGGGTCCTGGACATCAGAAAGTTTGAGAACCAGTGTCTCTTTCCTTCTGCTTTCAAAAACCTTAGAAGGATCTAGAAGACATTTATAGAATCGGGTCAAAATATTCAAAGACTTGCACAGATTTTCATGAAAAAAAAAAATAGCAAATCGACAGTGCGGCACTCTGTGCTGTGCTGTGAGCTTGTATATTGAAGCAATAAGCCACAAGAGGCATGTGATTACCTGGTATTTCATAACGGCTGAGATGCGTGGTGAGACACGAGGCGAAGCCGAGTGTCTCCAACCCTCTCAGCCGTTATAAAATACAGGTAACCACATGCCTCACGTGGCTTATTGCTTTTCTAATTTACAATATGGCAGCATGAAAAATCATAGACATGTACCAATTAAAACTGTTCTATTTCACTAATTCACCACAAGGTCTGCAAGAAAGTAGTTCCCAGCTACAAGAAAGTAGTTCCCAGCTTTTTTTGCCAACACCACAGGTGCAGATAATTGGTGCACTGTGGAACACTGTGGAAAGAAATAACGCACCTATTTCTTTTGACATAAACTGATTCAAGGTGTGGATTATAGTCTCATATACCACAGCAATTAAAGGGAAACCAGCCAATCAGAATCAAGGAATGGAACAAGCCATTTTAGAACTGCTATTTTTTAAACATAAAATAATGGTTAAAGCGGTCCTCCCACCCCCATTTTATTATTAAGGTTTGCTCAAGCAAGGGAGCACACGCGTGGTTCAGGCAGATACGGTACAGTAGGTCGGCGGCTAATGGCTGTGATTTTCACATTGTGACGGCTCATTTTTGTGCACTCGTTTGAAGAAAGGAATCTGTCTATTAGCGGTTAATTGAGGTATGAATGGATGGGTGCACCGCTGAACCATTTCTGTACTTTCTTTTTGTTTTTTATTGTTTCCTTCCATTATTGCCCGACCTGCGCTGTCTGTTTCCTTTGCTTATCCCTTCACACTGTGTGTACCATTATGTTATCTCACATTTAAAAGAGTAAAAACTATTTCTCAACTAGAATTTGGGAACATTTGCAAGTCATGACAAACTGTAAGCGCTGGGAGCTCATATCAAAAATAATTTTCGACCGCTCTTTTACTTCTATATAATCATGAGATTTGGTTGACAAAGATTGAGTGCAGAGACTTTCTTTATAATTAGACTAGTAAGACGCCTCAGGCGACAAGCGACCTTGCCCTAAAGGTCGCGCCATGTCTTGGCCGTCTGGCCAGTGATGTATATCGGACCAGTTCCCCATATATGGATATGAAGTCCTGTTAGATATGGGCTTAATATTGATGACATCAGGGATCTCCATATATATGGGCATAGAGTGGGTCCCATGACATCACAACATTCAATCCCTGTTATGCCCATACATGGAGATCCCTGTCTGAACCAGCCACACCACTGTGATGTCACCCGTTTATGCCCATTATATGGAGATCCCTGCTCTGAGTATCTGACATCACTGTGATGTCACCTGTGATGTCACAGTGATGTGTCAGGGGAACCACAGTGTGAGGCGTTATCCCTGCTATGAGTATCTGACATCACTGTGATGTCACCTGTGATGTCACAGTGATGGGTGAGGGGAACCACAATGTCAGGCGTTACACGTATACATACGGACAAGCTGTGCTGGTTCTGACAGTAAACTACGACCTACGCTCGCAATAAATCGGATTGTGACAAAAAATGTTTCTACAAAATGGGCTTCAGTCTCATCCATTTGTAACAGGCTGAAGAGGGTCACAGATATTTGGCTCACCTCTCTCTCTCTCTCTCTCTCTCTCAGTCTCTCTCAGTCTCTATCTCTCTCTCTCAGTCTCTCTCTCTCTCAGTCTCTCTCTCTCTCTCAGTCTCTCTCAGTCTCTCTCTCTCTATCTCTCTCTCGCTCAGCCAGTGTGTGTGTTGTTGAGGGCTGTGGGTTTCGATAAGGTGAGTGTTGGTGTTTATCGGGGCGGTCCCGGCCTGACTTATTACCATGAGAATGGTCTAAGCCTCCTGCTAATCCCCCTTGTCTCTGTTGTAATAAATGTCTTCATTCATCGAGAGGAGAGGAGAGGAGAGGAGAGGAGGAGAGGAGAGGAGAGGAGAGGAGAAGAGAGGAGAGGAGGACTGAGGCTGCATGATGGAAGGCATCGCGTCACTGTCGGACAGAAACCTTGTATCTCCAAGTTTCAAATGTGTATGTTTTTCCTAAAGTAAAGCCCTGCTTCATCATACAAGACTCTTGTACAGAACTAGTGAAAATAGCAGATCCACAAGCACACCGCAAGGCGTTATGTGCTTGTAGATTGCCTATTTTCACTACTGTAAATCCTTTTTTAAATGGTAAATACAAAACAAACGGTTTTGGACATACAAGGTTTCCACCCGACAACAACGATCAGCTTCTGTCAACATTTCCAAAGAGTCTGGAATGCAGACACATGTTGTTTTCATCTGCACGTTTTCTTTTTTTCTTCCCATGAACTTAAATTGGCCACCCAGTTAGGCTTTCAATGACCACTTCTCCATGCAGGGTCTATAGCTCTCCATCTCTCACTCCCCCTCTTCCTCTGCTAACACACTCTACTCTTCCACACTCTATCCCCCCCCCCCCCCCCCAGAAGCAAAATTTGGTTAGAAATGTTCGCTTAAAAAATAGATATATTCAAAGATTTCCACATGCACATTCTCACGACTTTTCAAAAAAAATAGCAGATCCACTAGCTCGCAGCGCGGCACTCAGTATATCTGTATATGGTATATCTGCTATTTTTCAATAGCTAAAGTATAAGGCCCTCCACCTTGGGCCCTAGTAGCTCAGTCCCACTTCCCCACCCTTGTGACGCCTCTGCTCACAAATTCCATGAATGTGCTTGGATGGAGATGAAAAAGGGGGGAAATTATTTATGATAATGTAGATATACATTAGAAAAAATGTTTCATGTGATATTGTAATGAACACAAAAACTAACATACAGTATATCCATGAAAAATGGTGGAAGCTTGTCTACCCGAATATACTGTAGGACAGTACGGCTGCCTGCATGTAGCATTTACTGAATGCAATGAATTCACAATGCATCACTCTCCTGATAGCTGGATAGAAAACATTCTTATAACCACCTGGAGATCATACATAGTAAAGTTATGACTGAGTGTTCATTAAAATGTGCAAGAAATGGACCCAAATTGTCCCATTTTTACATTCTTCAGTGTTAAATGACTATTACTAAATACATAGTAATATTGCATGTGTGCTACTGTATGTGTGTTAGCAGCACACTGCATTCAGCAGACCCAGGAACTGTCCCTGTTTTCCCTCTCCATCGTGCATCAGGCAGGTGCTCATTACAGTACAAGAGGTAAACAAACAGAGAAAGAATGAGTGGTGTGTGTGTGTGTGTGTGTGTGTGTGTGTGTGTGTGTGTGTGTGTGTGTGTGTGTGTGTGTGTGTGTGTGTGTGTGTGTGTGTGTGTGTGTGTGTGTGTGTGTGCATGCGTGTAAGAGCAAACAGTGTGCAGCAGCTGTTGAAGACACTGGACATGGTTTGGCACACAATGTGAACAGGGACGTGCAGAGAATGTTAGAGGCAGGGGCTGACATGTATAAAGGGGCCTTTTGGTGGAAATACCGAAAACAGACGACCTCCAAGCTCACAACGATTTGCAGCGCGACGCGTTGTGAGCTTGGAGGTCGGCTATTTTCGGTGCTTGATACCACACTGAACTAAGCATAATCAAGTGAATACTGGAGATACTGTATAACAGCATGGATTTCTACACAGGGAGGGCAATTATTTCAACATAAGATGCTGCGTTCAAGTTCAGGAGAGTTTGGACGAGGCGATTCTCTTGAATGCTGCCTTCAGGAATGGCATGGAAAGGAGGCATTTTCATTTCTTTCACCCTATAGTGAAAACTGCATTCATGGTCTGGAGAGGGTTCTTTTTACAGACGGATAAAAAGGCAGGGGCTCAAGCCCCCTTTGATGTCTATGTGTGCATGTGCCTGAATTTGAATATGGTACTCGCTAGCCCCACCCCTCACCCACACGCTCAATACTGCCATACAAGCCTTACTGTGCCTGTTGCAGTGACTATTTTAGATTTTGGACAATTCATATTAACCTTCTTGTCCTCGGGTATGAAAGGCATGTAATGGTAAATGGTGCATTTATATAGCGCTTTTATCCAAGGCGCTTTACATAGATTGTGCATTACATTCACCCATTCACGCACACATTCATACACCGATGGCGGAGGAAACCATGCAAGGCACCAACCTACTCACCGGGAGCAATTAGGGGTTCAGAGTCTTGCTCAAGGACTCTTCGACATTAACTCAGGGGGAGCCTGGATTCGAACTGGGAACCCTTCGTGCTCTAATAACGTTTTTTTCTACCCCTGAGCTATGCCGCATACTGATGATGATTACAATCAGTACTATCATCATCAGTATGGTTCATCCTGGAATGTGATTGGATTATGAGATATATTGTGTTGATGTCTTTGGCCTGAAGGAGGCGCTAGACTAGAGTCATGGCTCAATATCTCACGCAGCCTGCTGCTGCTGCTATTCTGCATTAAAAAGACTCTTAAACCTGACACTGTGAGTACGGATTATAACTTTTCACTCAATATCTCACACACACACACACACACATACACACACACACACACACACACACACACACGCACACACACGCACACACACGCACACATGGAGCTCTCTACTAAGCACTTCACTTAATATCAGGGAGAAGGAGAAAGAGGGGGGTTACAAGGGAAGCAAGAGTCGGAATGAGAAAGAAGCGATCTAGCCTTTCTTGGCTCCTTCGTTTGAAGGAGATGAGGGGGAGAGGTGCAGGGCAAGATGGAGAGATGGAAAAACCTCTTCAGCAGCTTTGATCTTCAGCAGCAAAACATCTGAGAGAGCGAGCGAGAGAGAGAGGAAGTCCAGGACGTAAAAATGGAAAAGAAAACCAAGGATACAGACTCTATCACCAAGAAAGAAAGACGGGAGATGAATAATATGACTAGTGTGTGTGTGTGTGTGTGTGTGTGTGTGTGTGTGTGTGTGTGTGTGTGTGTGTGTGTGTGTGTGTGTGTGTGTGTGTGTGTGTGTGTGTGTGTTTAGTGCGATATAGCATTCCATTTCGCTTTGGTTTTGGGTTGTCAGTCTCTTTCCAGTATATGTCAGGTAGCTTTCTTTTTGTTTTCTTATAATCTGGTTTAGTCCAATGGGTTTTCCTTCTGGTAGTTGTGCTTGTGTTGCGTTTATTTGTGCCCAAAGACCCTGGGCCAGCTGACTGAGGGGGCCTCCCTGTAGTCCAGCCACCCACCCCCACCTGTCTGCTTACTTCTCCCCTGTCCCCTCTCTGTCCATTTGCTTGTCCTCTGCTCTCTGTCCTATACTCCAGGGGTCTTCAACAGGGGGTCCGGGACCCCCAGGCCTGGGGGTCCTCAGAGTTACTACAGGGGGTTCTCCATTTTTTTTTTTTGTTATAGAAGCTTTTTTTCTCCTTTTCTATATTAACCACTTGAACTTTAGTGTCCATATTCTGAGAACTTTTAGCCAAAAATAGCTGATCTACAAGGTCACAACGGCGTTGTGAGCTTGTAAATCGGCTATTTTCTGCAAAGAGGTTTCGTGTAGAGGGGAAAAAGAGCAGACCAAGTATAGAGTGAAAGGTCAAGTTTATTAAGTATTGACGGTTCAAGTGGTTAAATATCTGAAAACGCAAATTGACATGAATCCAAAATACAATGATGATTGTATCCAAAATACAATGATGATTGTGCTGTCAAACAATTAAACTATATGGAATCTATGAAAAGGTTGTGGGGGTCCCTGCTTCATCTCTCTCTCAACTAAGGGGTCCTTGGCCTGAAAACGTTGAAGACCCCTGCTGTAGTCCATCCACCCACCCACCCGTCTGCTTACTTCTCACCTCTCCCCTGTCTTTCCTTTTGCTTGTCCTGTGCTCCGTTGTCTACTCCGTCCTACTCTGTCCAGCTGATCCATGCCCTCTCCTCGTTCTCTTTCTGTTCCTTTGTTTAGTTTTGTAAACACAACCATGCGTGCACGCGCGCACACAGTGTGTGTGTGTGTGTGTGCGTGTCTGTGTGTGTGTGTGTGCACACGCACAGACACATTACAAGCACACGCGTAAATATACCTGTCAGTTGAAAAATATATTGACAGTGTTCACCCCTGATGACATGAAGACACCCTCCACCACCATCACACACGCACGCTGTTTGCTAAATGTATTGAGCGAATGCACGCACGCACGCACACACACACACACACACACACACACACACACACACACACAGCACACACTGTCAGCTGCTAAATAGTTAGTGAGTGGTCCATAGAGCAGCTCTTCAGGTCCATCTTAGCCATATAGAGAGCAGGCTAATAGACCCATGATTACAGAGCACATCACTCAACAACACTCACCCCTGCTCTCTCTCTCCACCTCTCCCCTCCTCTCTCTCCTCCCCTCATCCTCCTATCCGCTCAAAACGCCCTACAGTAGTCGAATGAACGTATATATTATTTATTTATATTTGTTGTTTGCGAAACTCGGCGCAGCGCGACGTTAAAAAGGGGTTGCAATTGCGCAGACTAGTGATACCGCCAGTACCAACAACAGAAGTATTAGCAGTGGTGGAAAGTAACTTTTACTGTACTTAAGTGCAATTTAGAGGTATTTGTACTTGAGTACTTGAAAACCTGCAGCCCATGTGCGTCAGTCAGTCACGCCTCATGTCAGGCTCCATATATGGCC
>NC_137831.1:18380895-18400895 GCF_963921795.1 Nannobrachium achirus
TGTACGTTTTTCCTAAAGTAAAGCCCTGCTTCATCATACAAGATGATTTAAATGATACATACAAAATGAATGGTTTTGGACATACAAGGTGTCCAGGCCGACAACGAGGATATCGTCGTTGTTGGGTGGAACCCTTGTATGTCCAAAACCGTTTGTTTTGTATTTATCATTTTAAAAATGATTTAAACTAGTGAAAACAGCCGATCTACAAGCACACAACGCCTCGCACCGCGGGGGGGTTCAACTTGAATTGTGGTAGTTAAATGGCGCATTACAAGGTCAAGATCACGGTCAAGGTTCACCTCTTTTACTTGAGCAAAAAGTAGACAAAGGGGTTATATTTAAACAAATCAGAGCATCTGCTTCAAAAAGCCTGCTCCATACTGTGCAATATTTATTTTTGTAGTCTTTTTGGCAACACCACTATCACGAGCGAGCAGACATGCTGCTCCACTAAATCATAAATATGTCAATAGTAGGAACATGTATCCATTGACAAAATAATAATCTACACTGCACACATCGCAATGCTGCATTCACAACTTTATACTGCAAAAGCAAAAAAATGCATGCCGTGAAAATGCAAACTCCAAACAGAACTCCAAACAGGTTGCACTTAAATAGAGCATAATTCTTCTTTGTTCGATTCAATTAAACTGTCTTGCAATGTATCATTAGAGTACATTTGAGTGAATTAGGGGGCGTAACAGCATTGCTACAGTACAACTAAA
Organism: Nannobrachium achirus; assembly: GCF_963921795.1. Lineage (NCBI taxonomy): Eukaryota > Metazoa > Chordata > Actinopteri > Myctophiformes > Myctophidae > Nannobrachium > Nannobrachium achirus. The sequence continues at coordinate 18,381,627 of NC_137831.1, forward strand.
TGGCTTCTCTGTCCTAAGTTCATACGTAAATGCCTAAGTTAAGCAGTAGTTTTTATTACGCTGCAAACTACTGCTTATGCTGATCTGAAACAGAAAAACTAGTTTCATACTGTAGCTTGTGGCAATTCGCGAATGATGAATACAAACTGCACCAACAGTGGCAGTTATTTTGTGGCTATAGCTAAGCACGTAGGAACATTTCTCTTCCACCCTGGCCTACGATGTTAACAACCGCTGCTGGTGAAGACAAATAACACAGGAAAACTGAAAATGTCGTGACCTGGCTTCAAGTGTTGAAGCTAATCAGCACAGCTGTCATTAGAAAAGCAAGGTTAATGACTGCTGACACAATCACCCTCACCACACACCACGATAAGGAAAGGTCTGTTCTTTATTAGCACTGCCACAGCACGCTCGCTCGCACACACACACACACACACACACACACACACACACACACACACACACACACACACACACACACACACACACACACACACACACACACACACACACACACACAGTCGCTGAGATGGATGGGTGAGATGCAGGAGCCACGCATCTCATCACTGTCAGGCAGAATCCTTGTATCTCCAAGTTTCAAATTTGTACGTTTTTTCCTAAAGTAAAGCCCTAGCTTCATCATACAAGACTGTCGCACGGAACTAGTGAAAATAGCAGATCTACAAGCACACAACAAGCACACCAACAGGGTGTTGTGTGCTTGTAGATCAGCTATTTTCACTATTTTAGATCATTTTTTAAAATGATACATACAAAATGAATGGTTTTGGACATACAAGGTGTCCAGCCAACAACAAGGATATCGTCGTTGTCGGGTGGAAACCTTGTATGTCCAAAACCGTTTGTTTTGTAATTATCATTTTAAAAATGATTTAAACTAGTGAAAACAGCCGATCTACAAGCACACAGCACCTCGCACCGCGCAGCGTTGTGTGCTTGTACTTTTGTGCAACGGCCTTGTATGGTGATTGGTGAAGCAGGGCTTTACTTTGGGAACAAATTTACACATTTGAAACTTGGAGATAAGAGATTTCTGCCCGACACCGACGATATCCTGTTATAACACGCAAGTCGGGCCCTCAGATAGCGCCATTCAGCGAGGGGGGGGAAGGATTTACGAGACGCGCAGCAGCCGAGAACCCCCGGAACAAAACCGCCCTTTTGTTCTCCTCGTCGCCTTCTCCAGATTTATGACGTCCAATTACAAACGCGGATCACTAACAGTATCCCCCCATTAGCCTATCAACTGCTTTGGTGGGCTCGTCCCTCAAAGGGTTATCTGGTCTTTCAGTGTGGGGAGCAGTCCAATTTATGTCCCCTGAAAAAGATTTCAACAAAGACATCCTTGGTGCTGCTTTTTTTGTTGTGCCGCACGGCAGGTAATTAAGAGGGAAGGAGTTTTGTGGTTAATTTGCGAGATAATTATCTAAATTAAACTGCCTTTCCCCATGCAGAGGACTTGCTCGCTACCTCTCCGTCTCCCCCCCTCCACAACCAGGGGTGTCGCACCAAATTCTGGGCCCTGGGTACAAGGATTCACTCACATTTTGTGCTTTAACTATTGAAAAATAGCAGATATACAAGCTCGCAGCGCGGCAGCCCGCTCACAGCGCGGCACCGGCTGCCGCGCTGCGAGCTTGTAGATCTGCTATTTTTGAAAAGTCGTGAAAATGTGGGCAGAGTCTGAATATTTCAAATCTTTCTAAGGTTTTTTGAAAAAGCTATGTTTCTATGGCAGTGGTGCTCGAACTTTTTCATGTGAAGGACCCCCAAAATGGTATGTATTATTAACCACGGACCCCCATCTCAAAATATTTAGTTCCAGGGACCCCACCAGAAACAAAATTTCAGTTACAAATGTTCACTTAAAAAATACATATATTCAAAAACATGCATACATTTTCACGACTTTTCAAAAATAGCAGATCTACAAGCTCGCTGTGAGCTTGTATATCTACTATTTTTCAATAGTATAAAATAATTAAGGCCCCTCCACCTAGGGCCCTAGTTCCACCCCCTTGTGACACCCCTGCCCCCAACTCTCTCTCTCTCACTCTCCATCCCTCTCTCTCATGGGTGATCGGGGTATTGTATTGCTGTAGAATCACAACAAGTAATGACATGGTATTCCTTTCTCCTCTTCTCTCCCTTTTTGTTTTGCCCTCTTTGTTTTCTCTCTAGCTGTTCTAGAGCCGAGGAGTAAATTAACAGACGCACAATGAGAGGAAGAAAGAAGAGCGGGACGGAGAAGGATAGATGCATATGTAGGGAGAGACATTCGATATAGTGAACATTACATTAGCGATCACTTTGCACTTAGCCACAAGCTGACTTAACACAGCAACAAAAGTCATCAGCGTCATTAACAGATAGAGATCCAATGAAGCCACACTACTGGCAGTTATCCATCATGGATCTTTGAATAAGAATGCTGATCTAACAGTTAGTTTGGTTTATTTTTTTCTTGACACTTTTGAGAGTGGATCAACTAAATTAGTTGTAGCTTTTCTTAAACTCCCATCAATATGAATTATATCAAGCAGTGTTTGCTGCATAGACTGTGAGCTTGTACCGTACATGTTGTTGTTGCCCCACGACACCATCGCGCAATGGAGTACAAAATAGGGCTTAGGGGCGGTTAACACTCAGGCCTCGCCTCAATCTCAGGCCCGGCTTCATTCACAGGCTTTTAGGGGCTGTAGAGCTGGGCACCAAGCTCTAGGGGGCACCAAACTCCCGGCGAAAAAGAAAGACCTGACTATTGCAAGTGTGTTGCCGAAATACTTTCCTGGGTCTGCTGAAACAGTGCTAAATCTGTGCATAAATGCATCAGTCAGCAGCCTCACTAACCACGAAACAAATATTTTCTGCAAAAGACACACATTTGAAAAAAATAATAATAATAGGTTTCTGCCCAACTATGACGATATAATCTATATTGCATTGTCTTTAAGTCTCATTGAACCAACTGCATTTCCTGCATAATGTTATGCATTTTATTGTTATGTCACCCAAGATACATTTTCTGTATGGCAAAACAATACATTCCGGTCTCTCTCTCTCTCTCTTGTTCTCCATTCATCTCCCTTCTCTCCTTCCCTCTCCATCCATCCCACTATCATCTCCTCTCCACCTGTCCCCAGGGGCGTCACAAGGGGGGGGGGGGGGGGAGTGGGACTGAGTTACTAGGGCCCAAGGTGGAGGGGCCTGGAATAATTTGATGCTTTAGCTATTGAAAAATAGCAGATATCCAAGCTCACAGAGCGGCACCAAGTGCCGCGCTGCGATAAAGTTGTGAAAAAATGTGTGCAAATCTTTGAATAAGTATTTTTAAGCGAACATTTGTAACTCAATTTTGCTTCTGGGGGGTCCCTGGAACTAAATATTTTGAGATGGGGGGTCCGTGGCCATTTTGGGGGTCCGTCACATGAAAAGGTTTGAGCACCACTGACATAGAAACATAAGGTTTAGAAGGATTTGAAATATTCAAAGATTTTTCAAAAATAGCAGAAATACTAGCTCTGTAGATTTGCTATTTTTCAATAGTTAAAGCACAAAATAACACGTAATAATGCGTTCCCTGTCTAAATGGGTTAAACCCCCTCCCCTATGAAGAACATTCACGGGGGGGGGGGGGGGGGCCCGCAGTGAATCCTCGCACCCAGGGCCCAGAATTTGGTGCGACGCCCCTGCCTGTCCCCCTCTCTCCTCCTGTAAGAGTGAGGGATGATCCTACCCTGTCACATCTGTTGGCACGTTGCCATCAGGCCTTGACAGCAAAATAACACTCTTCAGCGAAAATAATACACTCGTTGGGCTGTCGGTGCTCCCAGACAGATGTGCGTGTGTGCGTGCAAGTGCGTGCGTGAATGCGTGTGCCTAAAAGCCCTCGTCGTCGCCGCTGTCAACCTTGAGTACAAAGGATCACTTTATATGATTAGCATGCATCTCTGGAAAAACATATCGAACAAAAAAGCCATGCCCCCGATTGGCGTGCCACGCCAATTAATGGATTAAGAAATTATTTTGAGGCGAGCCCTGATAAGACAGCAATGATACGTGGGCTACAGAATAAGATACATTCCTGGTTGTTTTTTGTTTTCTTTTTATATTGGTAGCATGTGTGAACCCTATCTTTATCTGGCGGCAGCAATGTTATAGCATTTATTTTGACCTATGAAACAATGTTTATAGCATGGGTCTTCAACAGGGGTCCGGGACCCCAAGGGGGTCCTCAGAGTTACAACTATCTTTGAGTGATAGAGAGTTTTTTCCACCTTTTTTATATATCCATTAAAATCCATATTCATAATATCCATATTCTATGAACTTTAGCCAAAAAATAGCAGAGATCGGCAAAGAGGTTTGGTGTAGAGGAGAAAAGGAGCAGACTGAGTACAAAGTGAAAGGTAAGGTTATTAAGTAGCCTATTGACGGTTCAAGTGGTTAAATATCTGAAAACACAAATTGACATGAATCCAAAATACACTGATGAATGTGCTGTCAAACTATATGGAATCTATGAAAAAAGGTTGTGGGGGTCCCTGCTTCATCTCTCTTCAACTAAGGGGCCCTTGGCCTGAAAACGTTGAAGACCCCTGGTTTATAGCACAGCTCCTCTCGGTGCACTGTCCTGTTGAGGGCTGATGTGGCTTGTTTCTTGGGTGTGAAAGTGATATCTGACGAATAAAATAAATCAGTCATTAACCACTTGAGCCCTATATACTTTGTTGTATGCCACAAATAACTGATCTACACGTTCACAATGCCCAAAATAGGAACGCCAGGTTTAAAGTGGTACATTGAACAAATGTTCTCTCACATCTGCACAAGTACAAGTTACAAGCTACAGATTAAACATGCAAGTTGGAACATTACTGCTGGACCTTCAATTTGTTAATGACTAGTGCCCAGAGCTGTTTAACATGAGTCACATAAAATGCCTGAACTGCAGGTGCATCGAGGTCCACACCACAGTTTGTCACTAGCCATAAATCATAACGCTTGCATAGGACTTTTACTTTGTAGACATTTTCATTCTAACGAGCGTTATAAAGGGGAGAGGGGGAGGGCTGTTGGTCAGCCCATTTGAACCCCTTACTGCTCCAAACTTGTACAAATGCAAAATATATGGTGCTTGCCGGCTTGTAGAGTTCTCAAATTCTGCCCAAACCTGACCATACCCGAACCCGACCCGAAATGTTGGGTAGGGCCTAAAATGTATGCTAATTAGTCAGGCCGGGTAGGGCCTTGTTAGGGCCCAGTTAGGGCCGGGTCTTAATTTTCAGGCCCGTTGAGAACTCTACCGTCTTGTCCCAAGTGCAATCTATCCATCAGGAAGCTCTTACGGAATGTGTCAGTCCATATGCCTAAAATGAATCCTGAGCTGTAATTTAATTGAGTGAGCATGTATAACATAGCCTATAGATATGCACGTACGCACGCACGCGCAAGCACACACACACACACACGCATACACAGAACTGTGAAAAAGAAGAAAAAAATCACCCAGGTGATTTGCATTACATCCATTACACATCTGAAGAGGTCTCAGTTGTCAGTTCGCTGTATGGACTTAACGTAATGGCATATGGAAAAATAGCAGTCCATTTTCCTCCACTAATGCAGACAGCAAAGCCCCTCAAAAATCAATGTAATTGGCTTGACCATTTAGTGTGATTGAATATCAAGTCTAGTGTGCGCAGTGCTTGGACAGCTAACAGGCCAGTTATGCTTAATTTATAGCCTACTCCGTCATATGACGGTGTTGCATGCCGAAAATAGATATACAAGCTCACAAGGTTGTGAGGTTGTAGATCGGCTATTTTCAGCATGTGTAACCATCGTACAACGAAGTACAAATGAGGCTTTAGGTCCTTCATAGCGGTTGGATCTAAGTACCTACAGTAGAAATACAAAACACGTAGCTACAAATGCTGTCAGTACATTTAATCTGCCTGATAGGCTGGTGTGAATATCAAACGACAATGTATATAAAAATAAATGTATACAAGATGTATGTTTTTAAATATTAATCAAAATCTAAGTAACTACTAACTAAAGTATTTTTCATAATAATTACTAGTAAGACGTCTCAGGGCGACAAGCGACCTCGCCAATTCTGGCCAGTGATGTATATCAGACCAGTTACCCATATATGGCGACCCCATGTACCCATATATGGAGATCTATGTACTGTATATGGTGATATGCTGTGAGAGCCCAAACATGCTGACTCGGTTATTTTTTATGTGAAAGTCCTATGATGTCTATGACATCTGACATCATACCCTTTTATGCCCATACATGGAGATCCCTGTCTGTAGAACCAGCCACACAGATATGGGCTGTCTTGGCCATCTGTCTTGGCCCTATATGGATTCTGTTAGTGTGTTATGTGGCTGATATGGCCTCCATATGATGTCCTGTTAGATATGGGCTCAATATTGATGACATCAGGGAACTCCATATATGGGCATAAAAGGGATTCTGTTAGTGTGCCATCACAGTGAAGCCAGAGCATGATGTCAGACCGGCAAACCCTTTCTGTTAAGAGTGGTTCCCCTGACATTACAGCAAACCCATAGATCTGTGATGTCACAGTGATGTGTCAGGCGAACCACAGTGTCAGGTGTGACCTACAGAGATATGCGGATATGTGGACAAGATGTGCCTGATTTCATAGTTAACTGCGACCTAGGGTCGCAATAATAAGCCTAATTGTAGTGGAGTAAAAGTAACATATTTGCCTCTGAGATGTAGTGGAGTAGAAGTAAAAGTATTGAAACTTGGAAATACTCCATGATAAAATGATACCCTAAAATTGCACTTAAGTAAATGTCGAATTACTTCACACCACTGATCAAGGTGGAGTTTTATGCAACATCTCTGAATGTGCCTTGGAAATCACATGATGCACATGAACCCTGCATGGTAAAATCCTGATTGTTAACCTAACCTAAAAAAAAGAATTATATTTTAACACTCAAAATGATAAATTAACACTCAGGGGTTTTACTGTGGTCCCTAAAATTGCATACTAGATCCTTACGTGCTTTGCCTTATTTTTCCACACCATCTCTACAAAGCCTAGTTAACCTCAACCTCTGCAAAGAGAGAAAAACACAGTTGGGGGGGAAATACAGTCCCATTTCAGAAAGGAAGATAATAATCACGGAGAGATGTGTGCATGTCAAGAGGTGGTGACTTGGAACTCGCGTAATGGCAGTCTTTATTCTGCTCAAGCTAGTTTGGCCATTATAGTATAGTTATTCAAAATGACAGCAGGGGTAAAGTATTCTAATGCATGAGGCCCAGCCTCAGCAACGCACAGTGTGATCAGGAGAGGTTACAGTAGCTTGTCAATGTCGGAACGAAACCTTGTATCTCCAAGTTTCAAATTTGTGATTATTATTATTTTTTTTTTTGCCTCCCGGCAAGTAAAGCCCTGCTTCATCAGAATACCAGTAATGTCGCTGGAATGAAGGTCGCTGGGAAACGGCCTGGGGTGTTTCATTTTCTAATAATCAAAGCATATGTCATCTAAATTAATGCAAATATAATCAATTGTTGTTGTTTTTTAAGTCTAATTTGTTTGTCATTCAGGGAATATTAGGTCATTATTATTTTCCAAACAGCTGTCATTTAAAATGTTTTCAGGAATCAAATGACAGCATACAATTAATGGGCTTTCACATAGACCTACTGTAATTCTGTAAATATTATGGAATTATTAAAGTACCATATGATATTAATCTATAGATTAGTATTAGATTATGACATTTAAACAAGGTAACAATTTATTACAGAGTTTTATCATAGTTGCTGATTATAATGACTGGAATAAAATTGTTACTCCCTATTCTGATACTGTACATACAAATAAAGTAAAAATGGAAAGGTAAAGAAGATAAATGAATACATAAAACACACACTAAAATTGATTTGTACAAGCTCACAGCGTGGCACTGTGTGTCGTGCTGTGATATCTCAAACCTTTTCATGTGAAGGACCTCCAAAATGATATGTATTTGGCCACAGACTCCCCATCTCAAAACATTTAGTTCCAGGGATCCCCAGAAGACACATTTTTGTTGTTCGCTTAAAAAATACATAATATTCAAAGATTTGTACACATTTTCACGACTTTTCAAAAATAGCAGATCTACAAGCTTGTAGCTTTTTTCAATAGCTAAAGTATAAAATAATTAAGGCCCCTCCACCTTGGGCCCTAGTAACTCAGTCCCACTTTTCCCCCCCTTGTGAAGCCCCTGCACAGGGGGGCCATGGTGTCATGGTGCTAATGCTTGATAATCAGTGCTAGTCTTCTGGTTCAGTATAAAGACATGGGTCAAATGCAGGCCTTCACAAGTTGCCACAAGGGCCATATTCAGGATTATTTGAAAAGGCCTAAGGCGCCCTCTAGTGGCAAAGATGTAACAGTGCATGTAGAATTTGCCAAAAGGAATCAGAGACAGAGGCCTACTAGTAGCCTGAGCCTCATGGATTTCATGGACCTTTGATACCATATCACAAGGGTGACCAAACGTCCCAGTTTGCCCGGGTTTTGTCCTGTGTACAAGCTGCGTGTCCCAGGTCCCGACAAATATCTCTAAAACACTAATATGTCCCGGTTTCCATAATGTTTCCCTTTATTAGTCAGAATTACAATAATAATAGTTGTTTTCAGTGGTTGCATAGGCGTTTATCATGCTCTGCTCATGCTCATGCTCACCTTACCAATCAGAAAACATGAACAAATGCATTGCGTGTCTGACTCTGAACTCAAGCTGAGGCTGATATTTGTCAATCAGTCGTTCGTTGCCTGTATGCAACACCTATGCGCGATTGCGCGTGCATGGACGTGCGTAAATGGCCCCACACGTGCACGGACTACACGCCAAACGTTGTTCTAGGGTCCCGGTTTGAGGGGCTGAATATATGTAAACCCTACACTAGACCCAGTGTGTTTAGTAAACAATCATATCTGTGAACCACAGCACCTCAAAGGCCAATGTCAGCCCTATACAGACCAATGGCAACTTTCAAACACGCCAGTGAAAGCTCAGAAAGAAAACCGCTTCACATATTATGCTCTTTCCGATTAAGGTAAATTAAAAGTAATGGGAAATCTTGTTTTCCCTTCATGACGACCACTGACCAGAATAATGTCACTATCGGGCAGAAACCTCATATCTTGAAGTTTTAAACTAGCATGTTTTTTCGTAAAGTAAAGCCCCGCTTCATCATACAAGACTGTCACAAAAGAACTAGTGAAAATAGCCGATCTACAAGCACACAACGCCTCGCGGTGCGAGGCGTTGTGTGCTTGTAGATCTGCTATTTTCATTCGTTTAAATCATTTTTTTTAAAACGAACGGTTTTGGACATTCGGACGTTTCCACCCGACAACAACGATAAGAGAAAATAGGGAGGAAATGATACGAGACATTTCTGTGTTTGTTCAGCTATGAAAGCATTGAGATGAATCTAAAACAACTTTTCAATGCCATCTTGTTAACCATTGAACATCTCTGCTCGTTAGTAGCTCATACAATTTATCTTACGTTGACATACTACTGAGGACTGAAATTAAGCTTTTACTTCCGTCATGATTGTTGTATTACAGCTTTTACAACCCCTGACAGAGGAATATTTGGCAATTATATTATTAAAATCCATATAAAGTAATTGGTGTAAAAATAGGTCCAAATACATCCCTACAGTGGTTACACAGTAAAGAGTAAAGCAACCAAGTGTATGTTTCCTTTTGTTGATCTGTGCTGCCATCAAGTGTTTATATTTGACATTACATCACAATTGGCTTACTAGATATTTTTTGCCCAATTCATGGGTTTCAAATGTAGTCCTACACCTGTGTTGGTCCTCAACATGGCTGGTGTAGGACTACATTAAAAGGTTTGTAGTCCTACACCAGCCATGTTGAAAGTTTTCATTGTTTTTAAGTAGTATAATGGATGATTTTTCATCACTAAGTAAGAGTGCAGATGTTTGATTGTCATTGTAACAAGAAACCAAATGCCCCCCAGTTGGACAAGGTTGTCAGTATTATCAGGAGGACACCATCAATAAAGAGTCTTAAAAGTGACATGCAGCTACACATCACTGCATGGATGTCTTCTCACCACCTCAAACTGAACCCAGACAAAACAGAGCTTCTCATCTTCCCAGGATCTAACTACTTCCATAAACAATGCCCTGCTGACTTCAGGTCCAATGGTCAAGAATCTTGGTGTTATCCTGGACAGTCAGCTCTCATTCAAGGCACACACTGCAGCTGTCACTCGATCTTGTAGGTTTACAATCTTTAACGTTAGAAGGATCAGAGATCATCAGACCCTTCCTCACCCAGGAGTCAGCCCAGCTCCTTAACTAGACATAAGTCATATCAAAACGTGGCTACTGTAACTCCCTAGTTACAGTAGCCACGTAACACTAGATTTTTTTACATGTTCAATCTAGGGTTGCAATGCCTCCCATTGGCAACCAATGCATCCAAACATTTTTTTGCTATCTTATTGTATTAAACAACGTCAAACTCACCAACATTGCGGGCGGCTGTATGGAAAGTTGAATTATCCTCTTTTAATCTGTCTAAATCCACCATAGACATGTTATGACTTATGAGCTACTTTCTGTCAATAAGTTCCGTGCAGGTGATTCTTTTTGGAGTGTTGAGGTTTGGAGGCGCTCGTCCTGCGTACCACCTGTTTCTAAATTGCACATAATGCAGCAGGGACGTGCAGAGAATGTTAGAGAGGCAGGGGCTGAAATTTCTTAAAGGCCCCTAAAACGCCTCTAGGTGAAAATATTGAAAATAGCAGACCTCCAAGCTCACAACGCACCGCATTGCGACGTGTTGTGAGCTTGGAGGTCGGCTATTTTCGATACTTGATACCACACTAAATTAAGCATAATCAAGTCAATACTGGACTGGAGATGTGGTGTACAGCTTGGATTTCTACACAGAGAGGGCAATTATTTCAACATAAGATGCTGCATTCAAGTTCAGGACAGTTTGGACAAGACAATTCTCTTGAATGCTGCCATCAAGTATGGCATGGAAAGAGGGCATTTGCATTTCTTTCACCATAGTGAAAACTGCATTCATGGTCTGGAGAGGGCACTTTTTACAGACAGGTATAAGGGCAGGGGTTCAATCCCCCTTTGATGTCAATGTGTGCACGTGCCTGTAATGCAGGAGGCAGCGGGGTGTTGAGTTATTGAAGACGAGCGCTTCCAAACTCCAAAACGTACTGTACTAGAATGCCGCAGCACGCTTGGTCTTCAACCAGCCAAAATGTTCACGTCTCCCCTCTTCTCAGCTCCCTCCATTGGCTCCCAGTTACTGACCGCACACAGTATACATAACAAAACACTGATGCTGGCCTACAAAGCAACCAAAGTTAATGACACCCCCATATCTTCAAAGCCTGATGCAACACTACAACCCTCCTGCTCACTCAGACCAGCTATTAAACACAGGGAAGCTGTCAGAACCTAATTCACCCAGGACAACGTTCCACACCGCGGGACAACGCTCCACTTCCTCCACAAGTCCCAGACTCTTCTCCCTTCTGACTCCCAAACTGTGGAACTCCCCATTGCAGTTAGAACTCTCTCGCCACTTTCTCGCCATAATCTGAAGACTTAAGGCCTCTCCATACTTTGACCGAAACCGCCGTTTTCGGTCAAAAGGTCCTTTTCTACCATAAAATTATATCCCTCAGGACTTCTGAAAAGCATTGGACCGAACGAGAGTTGGGAAATTTGCACGTCGGAAAACACAACTCACCGAACATTTCGGTCGAAGTATGGAGAGGCCTTTATGCAAAGGCTAAAATGTCATTTAGATACTGTAGCATGTTATGTAGCCAGATAATAGGTTCATTTGTAGACCTGGCATCCTATAGTTTCAATGTACCAATTATTGTTATATTTTTTTTTTATACTGTTTATACTGATTTAGGTTATTGGTTTACCTACAGTATGATGACCCTTGCCTGGTTAATAAACCAGACCGAACACAACAACACCCCCTGGCGGTAGTGGTGTTACGAAGTGTGTGATAGAGGCTGGCAACGCCAGGCAAGTATGACCCTAGAATGGCCTAGATTACTTTTTCTATACATTTGATGTAGACTATTACCTTTGATTGAACATTTTGATTCTTACATATTTTGATCTGGTATGCTCTGTCATTTGGTCCAGAATACCTTTATCGCCTACAGGCAGATTCCAACTTAAAACCGGATGTGATGTTGTTTCTGTCTATTGTTGTGTGTATGTACACTACAGTATGTAGGCCTATAGTGTGTGCCAGCGCCTACGTCATTGTAGTCCTTAGCGGCCATTTCTTGGGTAAAAACACAGGTGTTTCAATTGTTTGATTGCATAGAACTAATGCTTTACTCCAATCAGAACACCTGTGTAAGGCTGTGTTTACCCAAGAAATGGCCGCTCTTAGAACTACATTTGGCACACCCTATAGACACTGTAGGCAAAACAAAAATGCAATTATTGTTTCTTATAATCTCTAGTTTTCTTAACTTGTATGCTTCATGAAATAATAACAGTGATTAATGAATCATTTAGTTGGGGACCCCCGGAAACTCCCTGAAACCTCCTCAATGGCCCCTGGGGGTCCTTGGATTGCATGATGTTAAGCCACTGCTCTATAGCTTGTCTACAATATTAGGCCAGAGAATCCATTTAGAAATACTATAGGTCTAATTAATTTATAAAACACATCAATACAAAACCAATAGATGGGGGGCTAATAACACAACAGTTCAAAGGTCAAAAGGCCACACCGACTACAAGAAACATTGAGTGCCATCGTCACCTCTTCCTCTAGTGGGCGCCATTGTACTGGTTAGTGCACCCTCCTTTCTTGACTGCTTCTCAAAAGTCACCACACAGGTACACACTGCTTGCTTGGTCGGGTGTTCAACCTGTCGTTTTTGTCTGTGGGGACAGAAACACAGAATGGAACATGTAGTGAAACTCTAGATTGTATATTAATTGTTAACTCACTCCTATTACAGATATAGATATATTGGTCCAGAAAACTACTCGATAAACATTGGCCATAATAAGCATAAACGTGTCACTTTGGCTACTGACAAACAGGTCGAAATATGGGCCAATTTAGCATTATGGAAATGTCTGTAGCCTCCCAGCCTAGACATTTCCATAATGCTAAATTGGCTCATATTTATAGTAGTAGCCTATGCCTATAGGCTTTTAAATTAAATATTGAGAGAGGTTAATTTGGAAGTTATCGGTATAGTAGTAGGCCTATCGTCAATAATGTGTAGCCAACACAAATGGGAATACCAGTAGAGTCGCCGAAATGAAGCTCGCCGAGAAACGGGGGGTGCGTTCGGAAATGCACACCGGGTGGGGCAACGGTGCGCTTTTTCAGTCTGAACTCTGAAGGTAAACTTTCTGAAAAGCAGCAGTTGCTAACCTAATGTTGCTATTGATGTTTATAAACTAGGGTAAATTATAATAGAATGTTAGAATATTAATTCATGTTGATACTGAAGAAGGCATACTGTGATTGTGTGTCCTACTTTACATGTTTGTTGTTGCTAGCATTAACATTTATGATACTGTGAGATTAAGACTATAACCATAATTTACCCTATCTTATAAGTTATAAACATCAATAGCAACATTAGGTAGCAACTGCTGCTTTTCAGAAAGTTTACCTTCAGAGTTCAGGCTGAAAAAGCGCACCGTTGCCACACCCGGTGTGCATTTCCGAACGCACCCCCCGTTTCTCGGCGAGCTTCATTTCGGCGACTCTACCTGTTACCCACAAATGGCAGGCTGTAAAAGTAACAAACCATAGGATACAAACCAATTACAAAAGCTGCCAAGCTGTTACACAAATGGCAGGCTATATAATTCGCATAAAGTAACAACCCATAGGATAGGAATAAGATACAAACCTTACTGAAGCTGCCAAGCTGTTACTTATCAATACTCATTATGACACTTTGTTGCTGACTTGCTGTGCAAAAAAGGCGCGAATTACGAAATCTTGTCCTAGCTGGATACAGGAGGAGCATTATGTGCATGCGTGTCTGTCCACAAAACTTTCCTTGGGCTACTGGCATTTGTCCCCAATATTTATCGAGGCTACAGGTAGCCTACAGAGGGATATGGCACTGTATGCGGCTGTTCGGACTGTATGCGGCTGGTCGGAATCTCAAAGTGGGATACATACCACCGGCTTCGACTGCTCTCTTCGCATTCAATCCGACTTTTTCACAATTTGAAAGCACGTGAATATTTCGCATTGAGTGCGTTGATATCATTCGAACCAGGTGCACATACAGTGTTTCTGAAACTTTCAACTCTGACAGTGTACAAATGGAACCAAATGAACCCTAAAGGGTTCATTTGGTTCCATTTGTGCTTCCGGACATCACCATGGCAGGACGTGTTTTTCGCTCACGCTCCGGAACCAAAACACCAAAGGCTTGGTTCATCCCACATTTTCTCCTATTTCTACTATGGATCACGGATTTATGCTATAAATCACCACAGATCCTAACACCAATGGAATACGAGAATCTTTTATGGGAAATGGACAAAACGGACGAAAAACACAGTGAGTTATATCTTCTTGCCAAAACGGTAGCTAAGCACCCGAGCTTTGGATCTCATGTTATTCAATCTTTGCTGGCTGCTAACCGGAACAAAAGGGACAAACCCCTGAATGGTAGTATGAGTCGATCTTTGATCTTCTTATTATTACTACAATCAGGTGATATAGAGTTGAATCCAGGGCCTGTAGCTACCAGACAGATGACCCGAAGACTAGCTGCTCTCGCTACTGCAGCTGGATTGACGACGGCAGATCCTTCTTTGTCTGTGATCAGCGAAGCTAACGATGCTAACTTAGCTAGCTCCTCACTGATGAATCCTGAGGGACTAACAACGGGCTACTCCAGATGTCCTGACCAGCCGACCCCCGACGATCACACGGCAGTCGCCTCCGCGGACTCACGGATCGTCGAAGGACCCCCTGGCTCACGGACCCCCGGTGAACCCTCGGCGATCGCCCCCGCATGACTAGCTCAGCACGAGACCAGCATCATCAACGCAAGTCACACAACACCGGACCCCGGCAGCCCCACCGACCCACCCGACCTGCAGACGCACCCGGCGGACCCCTTCATGGACCCGGTGGACCCCCTCATGGACCCAGCACCCCAGAACAGAGTCTACATTAACTCTGCTCCACGCTGGCTAACGGAGAAGGCCAAAGCGCTGTTTTCAACCTGGGTTAAATCGGTGACCACGGGCCCTCACCACCCCATCCCCCAACTTTTCATGGAGACCCCTTTGTCCCTTTGTCCCCCTCTGAAGCCCCCAGAGACTGCAACCAACCCCCCCTCCCCCACCGACGCCGTTGCGAACACTTCCATAGACCTCGCCATGGACTTTGCCAGCCGCTTTGTGAAAAGAGGTATTCATATTATGCACTTAAACATTAACAGTTTGTTTGCTAAATTTGAACAAATCAAGCATATGGTTCACGAAGGTAAGGTCCATTTTCTAACCTTCTCAGAGACCAAACTTGATGACTCTATCACTGACTCTCAGATCGAAATTGACAACTACTCGGTCATCCGAAATGATAGAAACAGATTTGGTGGTGGTGTATGCATGTATGTTCATAACTGTATTAAGTATATCCCCCGCCCTGACCTACAACACAGCTCTTTAGAAACTGTATGGGTGGAAGTGATTCTTAAGAAAGCTAAAAACATACTAATCGGTGCCATCTATAGACCGCCCGACCAAAATGATTTCTATGAGTTACTGGAGGAGAGCCTTGCACCGGTGGACAATGTTGAAAAATACATTATTGGCGATTGGAACACAGACATGCTTCGTAAAGAAGCTCCTCTATTCAAAAAGTTCAATAAGCTATGTAATCAACAGGGTCTCACTCAGCTCATCACCAAGCCAACTAGGGTTACAGATAACTCTCAAACCACCATAGATCTCATTGTAACCACAGACAAATCTAAAGTCTCCGCGAGTGGGACTATTGAATGTGGTGGTCTAAGCGACCATGATATCATTTACTGCACCCGCAAAATACATAAGTCCAAAGCTGACGGCCACAAAACAGTTGAAGCTAGAAACCTCAAAACCTACTCTAGCGAAGCCTTTAACCACAAACTGGAGAAATCTGACTGGTCCCCAGTACTAGCTAGCACTCAGGTCGATGAAGCCTGGCTAGGCTTTAAATCCATTTTCAACACTACCCTAGACGAAGTGGCTCCTTTGCGTAGGGTCAGGGTTAAAGCCCGCTCACAGCCATGGTGGAATTCGGAAATCTGTGAATCAATGAAACTCAGAGACAAAAAATACTCTGAGAAACGCAAATATAATCACAAACTCAAAAAAGGCCCCAATAAACACCTTAAAGCCAAATTAGAAATAGTCAGTTTAGAGGCTAATAAACTGAGAAATCGGACAACCTCCTTAATCCTTTCTGCCAAAAAAAACTACTTGGATGAGAAAGTTGAGGAAAACATCCACAAACCACGAGACCTATGGAAGCTATTTAAAACCCAGCTAGGCTGTGGTGCTAAACTCAGATCCATAGCCAGCAACATATCCATCCAAACTCCCATAACCCTCCTCACGGATAGTCTTGATGTAGCCAAAAATCTCAACATCTACTTCACCTCCATGGCCAAAAATCTGGTCAATAAACTGCCCGCTCCATCTGGGCTGTTTGGTGTTAGGCACATCTTGAAATTCTACAGGAACCTTGGGGTATGCAAAGACAACTTTAAACTTGCCACGGTGTCAACTGATGAAGTGTTTAAAAAACTGCGCACCCTACCTCAATTCAAGGCCGCTGGCCATGATAAAATTGCCCCCAAATTTCTCATAGACTCAGCTGCCACCATTGCCCCAATCATTACCCATATTATTAATCTATCTATCATGCAGGGTTATGTCCCCCAGGACTTCAAATTAGCCAAGGTAACCCCCCTGCACAAAAAAGGCAGTAAACTTGACCCTGGCAACTACAGGCCAATCTCAATCCTTAGTTCCATCTCTAAGGTAATGGAAAAAATTGTCTATGAACAGGTGGCTAAATATCTTGAAGAGAATAAACTGATCTACGAGTTCCAGTCTGGCTTCAGAGAGTCCCATTCCACAGATACATGCCTCATCTATTTGAATGATTACATCAAACGTGAAATTCACGATGGCAAATATTGTGGCATGGTCATGCTGGACCTCCAGAAGGCATTTGACACCGTCGATCATTCTATTCTGATCGAAAAACTCAAAGCTATTGGTCTTGATAGCACAGCAGTGAGATGGATGCACTCTTACTTGGTGGGGAGGGAACAGATGGTGGAAGTCAACGGAACCCTGTCCCCCCCCCTCCCAGTAAACTGTGGAGTACCTCAAGGGAGTATACTAGGACCACTGTTGTTCTTAATATACGTAAACGACATGTCATCTGCTTGTGACTGCAATCTGTTTCTGTTCGCGGATGACTCGGCTCTCCTAGTCTCAGGCAGAGACATTTTGCAGGTTGAAAAGGCCCTTAACTGTGAACTTAACAAGATCTGCACCTGGCTCAATGACAACAGACTCTCAATTCACCTAGGCAAAACTGAATGT
Organism: Nannobrachium achirus; assembly: GCF_963921795.1. Classification (NCBI taxonomy): domain Eukaryota; kingdom Metazoa; phylum Chordata; class Actinopteri; order Myctophiformes; family Myctophidae; genus Nannobrachium; species Nannobrachium achirus. The sequence continues at coordinate 18,399,348 of NC_137831.1, forward strand.
ATCCTCTTTGGATCTAGTCAGAAACTTAGCCTAGTTGAGAACTTCACAATTAAAGTAGGTGACACTGTGATAGAAAGAAAAAACCACATCTGCTACCTGGGTTGCATCCTGGAGGCTAACCTATCCAGTGAAAAAATGACCACCAAGGTAATCAATAAAGTCAATCAACGAATTCGCTTCTTGCAAAGAGTTGCCCCACTGATCAATATTAAATCCCGAAAGACACTAGGAGGTGCTCTTATTGGGCCCCTCATTGATTACGGAGTCCTTGTCTGGTATCGCGACGCCCCAGCTGCCTTAAAGCTAAAGCTCCAAACAGCCCAAAACAAACTAATTAGGGTTGTGCTTGGTCTCCCTCCTCTGACCCACCTTACCGAGCATCACCGCGAAAGCGTGGGGTGGCTCAAAGTAGCTGACAGAGTACAGCATCTTGCAATGGGCCTGGTGTACAAGATACACTACACCTCCAAGATTCCCATGTACCTGACAAACTACTTCTTAAAGGTCAAGGATGTTCACGATCATAACACCAGAGGCAGCTCCACTAATCATCATCAGCGTAGATTTAACACTAAACAAGGCGCTAACTCGTTCTCCTGCTATACCATCAACATGTGGAACGCCCTTCCACAAGCCCTAAAGGAGAGCAAATCCCTAGCCTCCTTCAAAATTGGTATGAAAAGTCACCTTCAGACAGCAGCTACCCGTGACTTGTAAATAGACTAAGCCCCCATGCTCCCCCCCCCCTTTTTCTTTGTATTCTGCCTTTTGTATTTGATGTTATGCTTTTGAAACTGATATTATCCTAGATAAAGTACTATGTTCTATCCGTCTGTCTTTCAATGTTATATGAGATACTTAAAGTGTGGTTCCTGTGGAAATAAGCCTCGGCTTTCTAGGATCTCCTTTTAGTTGACCTTGTACCAGTGATTTGTACTGTCATGAAACTGTACTTTTTTCTATTGCAAACTTCTAATAAATTCTTCAATCAATCAATCAATCAATTCTTTAGTGCTGAATTGTGCCGTAAATTTTAGAATTTGTGCTGGTATCATGTTTGAGATATTCTACACTGTTCTGCTTCCATGTTCTACTATTAAGTAATGCTGCTCTACACCGCCCTCTGCAGGACAAACGATTGTACTGCTGCTAAATTCTGCTAATTCGTGCATATCAATATTTATGTATATAAATGTAGGCTATATAAAAATAATAAAAGCACAATTGATGATTTCAACGGCACAAATTAGAGCACATCCAGCACTAAAGAATGAGAACCATTTTCTTTTCAAAAATTGGGGGCAAGGCTCAGCCAACCTACAACTTAAAATATCTAAAAAATTATAGCAGCACAAATTATAAAATGTACTGCACAATTCAGCACAAATTCAGCACTAAAGAATGACACCATTTTTATATTATGTTTTCATCAACTTCATAGAGGTGCTTCAAGATTCTTTTGAGAAATGATCACCCAAGTTTTGTTTTTGTTTCAGCTATTAAGCAGTTTTGAGACTTTTCTATGTATTTCCAAATATAGCCTACAAT
>NC_137831.1:18405895-18448395 GCF_963921795.1 Nannobrachium achirus
TGGGCTTCTACGATAACAACAGAGACACAATAATCAATATTGGACTCTGGAGTCTGGACCCGTTCCATTTCTTCACTAGCTGTGTAGCCAGCTTCTGAATCAAACTAGCTGAAGACAGTCAAGTGAAGAACAAAAACATATTTTGAATTGAGAAAAGTCTTCCATGGCGTTATTATTAAATAACCTCCAGTTCTGACTTATTCTTAACATCAATTCAGTCATTTGCAAGAGTCGATTTTCAAATTCCAATGCAAGGCTTGTGGAAGCCATAGTCTAGTTTATTTTCTGTCCAATTGTACCTTTCCACCGTCATGTCATACAAATGACATGACCAATTGTCAGAGGTGGCCGACTACACAATATTATAATGCTGAGTAAGGAGAATAACTGAGGCAGCAAGAGCCGCTGCCCGGGTCATCCGTGTCCCTCAATTGAGGTCCAGACATAAATTCTAATTCTATTTGCTGAGTCAAGTCGATACTATGAACTTGTGCCTTGCAATTAGCAATGTTAAAACAAGGACAAGGGGCTTAATTACTTTAATTCTTGGTTCTTAATCGCTACACTTCAGTTGGTGAAAGCACCCGAGTTTCCTCTCTCTGTTGATAATTATGTCTTGGGACAAAAAGAAGTGATCTATTAGGTGAGAACACATTGCAGAGTGTTGCCTTGTAATAACATCATCAAATCTGTGACTGTGACCCCTTGATATGTCATAAAGCCATAGTACCTCTATTATAGCAAAATGGATGGATAGTATAGACAATCAACACAGGAGGAAACAAACACAAATGGCACTTGATTGCTTTCTGTCTGACAGAAGAATAATTTGAAGTCTGTAGCATATGATTTGTGAAATAAAAAGTATATTTTGCTATTGGACCAGTACATGCAGAAGTAGGTGTGTATGGAGGAAAATATAATTGATGACAACATTCATATTAAAACTCAATAAAGAGACTGTATTACAGGAAGTACCATGTATTGAAAAGGAAATATATTTGATACCCAAATTAACATCCAGTAGGCCTAAGTGTTTCTTGGTAGTCAAAGTCAAAAGTGTTTTATTGCTGCTGCTTCAGTTTGCCTACCCGCCCTGGCAGGACAAAGCAGGAATGTTTAAGTCTCTCTGGGTCTCTGGCTCGCCATCATTTGTATCTTCATTTCATACACGTGCAAAAACCTGGCCTGGGTATAGAAAAGGCCAAACAAATACAAAATAAACTAATACAACAAAATCAGCTGATCTACAAGCTCACAAATAATCAACTCATAATCAGGGTTTGATCAGGTCAGATATCTAAAAGGCAGATTATAATATGGTTTGGTCAATGACTGAAAGTTGTTGAATTTGAAATATGTACAGACCTGCAGAAGCTGGAGTGATGTGCGCCGTGCTAGCAATGCATACTGACTGGTTTTATAGTAGGGTGTGGTTGGTAGTCAGTGGGTGTGACTTGTCAGTGACCACTCAGGGACTGTGACCAATCCAACTGATAGTTGGAAGTAAGATGCTACACTGCAAGACAACAATTGTAATACATTTGATTGGTGTATTGGCTTATATCTGCTTTTATAAAATCATTAAAATTGTTCTATTATGTCTATTGTGTTGACAGACAAACCAAAGGTGGCATTCTCTGTTGGTTTGAGTAATTCTGGACAGGTTGGGCCATTTGATTCACAAACCACTCTCAAGTACACACAAGTCATTACTAACATTGGCTCTGCATACAATCCAGCTACAGGTAGGTGGTAATTAGGTTAACGTAGCTAATTCCATAACTATATCAGACATTCCTTTTTTCTTTTTAAGAGTAATCTAAATACATCTTCCACTGTGCGATTAACATGGAAAATGGAAATAGTCAGGACAGCATTGAGAGACCTTTAATACCATTGGTTTAAATTAACAGCGTTTAAAAAAGAATAAAATGCTTAGTAGGATTTTTTACATTTGTATTCATGTTATAATTCAATTTATTTGGGGTTGTTCTCTCGTACTGTAGGTCTCTTTACAACACCAGTGAAAGGAGTCTATCACTTCGGATTTACTGCATCTCATGCGACACCATCAGAGGCTGTACAGATCCAGATGTATAAAAATGAGGAGATGCTCATGCATAACTATGGACGCAATGAAAATCATTACAATGAAAACCTGTCTAATGGAGTCATCATAGAGCTGGAGGAGGGGGACATGGTTTCTATGCGTTTACCTGGTGGGAGTAAACTCTGGGATAACTCACAAAGGTACAACATGTTCAGTGGTTATCTGGTCTATCCTATGTAACGCTGGTACTGGTACCATTACTTTAATGAGACAAGTGTTTTGTAGGCCCCCATGAAGCCTCTTCATCCTGTCAATAAACACATATTCAAAAGCAATATTGTCAACCTATTTTATGTTTTACTGTTTTTAAGACACCTTCATCCTGTCTCCAGTACCCCACGGTAAAATCGCGCTCTTTTGAACGACCACAACGAGGGTTAGCGACTCACTCCACAGAGGTTAGGGTTAGGGTGAGGGTTAGAGTCGGGTGTCGAAAAGATGACAAGTAGTAACAGCGACACATCCCTGCTTCTTCCCTCCTCTGTCCAACATCATATCATGACCATGGTCATGATCTCCCTATTGCACCTCTTCCTTCCTCTCCCATCTTCACACATTATTCCTTCTTCTCTGGATTACAGAGGGAGACAATAGAAGTTGAGAGTGGAGAGAGGGATTTGGACAGAGAGACAGAGAGATTCCGTCAAACCCGTCAGAATTTCACGTTCTCCTCACAGAGGCCGAAAAAATACGATCTACTAGCTCACAATGCATCGCGACACGTTGAGCTTCTATTTTCTGAGATTGTTGGCTTATTGTGTATGACTTGCCCAGTATACGCTACACTATTCATAGGTCATGTGGTTACTTGATGTGTCCAAAGACAAAACTCATTCAGATGCAACGTGATGAGCATTTATTTTACACCCACACAGAGTAAGAGACAGGTGAAATAAATAGAGGTTACAGGGGAGGTGTAATCATCATCATAATCTTTATCTTACATCACACAGGATGTTTCATCAGTCAAGTTCATTTAAATAATGAAGTAAACAGGCCAACAGCTGAAATGCCCGACACAGTACATTACGTGTTTTGTCTTTGCTTCCATCGCTTAGTGCATTTAAGAGAAAACGAAAATGAAGCATAACAATGCATCAGACAGGTCAGCAAATAAGAGCTATATTTTTTCTCTTCCAAGGCATGTGTTCTGCTGACGATCATTTGAAATACCAGTGTTTTGCTTTTATACTGTACAAACAACATTAAATCACAACTTGTAGAAAATCAAACATATTACAAATCTATGCAATTATAAGTGTGCAAACATAATTATAAATATAAATATAAAAACACAGTTCAAACCTTAATGTTAAAATGTTCAAAATCATAGGGGGAAAAAATGGATTTACAGTGATTGTGTGGACTTTGGTCTTTTAACATTATAATTGGGGAATGTGCATCAACATGAGCAAGAATACATATTTGCCACAGGGTTCTTGATTCCGGCTTCCATTTTCCATTTGCTTTCATGCAATGTCTTTGATCAACATATTAAAAAAAAGCGGCCGACAGGGCCTACTGGTCCAGACGCAGACCACTTAGGCATTGCCACATAGGCATGGATGCCTGGCGGCGTGGCCGGTTCGATTCCCGATCCGGATGACCTTTGCAGCATGTCACTCCCCATCTCTCCCCCCATTTCCTGTCAGTCTACTGTCCTATCAATAAAGGCATAAAAGCCCCAAAACAAATATATATATATAAAAAAAAGGGCGGCTGACAAGAGGCTTCTGATTGACTTTTCATCCTGTCCAGTTTTTCTTTGCAGGTGAACGTGACAAGTGCCACTGTGTTCACTTTTGATCTTTAAAGCAAAATCTCTGAAAAGGAAATAAACCTCAAGACAGAGGCAGCTGAATAGGGAGGGATGTTGACAACCAGTGTCCCCCCGCTGCTTGCCCTCAGACACAGTACATTTAGAAACATTATGAACATCATGGACCTGCAAACAAGAGTACAACAGCTTTTCTAATAGATAATACCAGGTTATAATCTACGATATTTGGATGTTTAAATTAAAAGGTTGCTGCAACTGGTTTATTAGAAACTGTTAGATTTGCTAACTAGTTTTGCACAGGTAAAGCACTAGGGGACATCATGAGGACTCTCTCACATGGTTATGAGAAAGGTTTTCTGAATTAAAAGGCCATTCTGAATTATTGCCACAACAGAGACATTTTTGCTCTTTCGGACATGTAAGCAAGCCAAGGATCAAAGTTAAATGTTAAAGGATTTTGTCTCAAACTGAGCAGTGAGCAGCATGTTTAAAACATCAAAGGTGCACTATCAAGCACCTTTCGGACAGCATTGTCTCTGCCGTTTGTTACTTGGCTCTAATGCTTTCTGGATACTGGTTCCTATGAGAAGTCCCACTTGATGGTAGGTAATGTGACTTTACCAAGATAAGGCCATTTCTCCGTCCTGGCTGACGGAATGGTCATCCTTGAAATCGGAATGCTCCCGAGGATTGCAGTGACTGATATCCTCACCTCCACATCACCCTCTTCGACCTCCAACTGAAGAGGTCTGTCTGGCCACAGACTTTTGATTTATTGCAAGAGTGATGGCCCATGAATCAAGCTAGTCGTCAACATGATCAAGGGTGGCAAGCTAATGACAGTCCCTTAAATGAAATCGACAGCAGCAGTTGTGGCTGTGAATATCGACAAGATGATAAAAAAGGAGCTACATGGGAAGATCAGTTGCCTGTTTTACCACAGACTGCAGACAGAGCAGAATGCACAGCAATGATTGGAGCTAAATGATGCTGGAAAGAGTCTTCACTGTAGATTTCAAATATCAACAAGCAACTATTTAAAGCACACTCTGTGGTTGTGAAAGCTCCGCAACATTTTGACTAGCATTGAGGCTATGGGATACTGATTGATTAGGCAGTTAATGGATTAAGTAAATAATTCATGAATTAAAACACACACACACACACACACACACACACACACACACACACACACACACACACACACACACACACACACACACACACACACACACACACACACACACACACACACACACACACACACACACACACACACACACACACACACACACACACAGGCTATAAGCAGAAGTAAAGAAATCAGATGCTCACCCAGGGAAAAATAACTTGTTGGTAACCAAACAAAACACTTCAATAAATCAAATGGATAGAAGACTTTGTACCAGCTGTTTATAAATGCTATTGAATTAGATTTTACGTAAGTCTCGAGACTCCCATTCATTCTGGAGTGTTTAGTGCCACCTGCTGCTTAAACAGGATGTTGTCAATATGGCATATCTTTCCAGTATCCCCACCTCAGCGGGAAGTGACATCATCATCATCAAAGAGCGAAAGTTATGTGATCACGGCTAGCGGTGCGTATGGTTTCACAGCTTTGTGGTCAGTTGGCGATGGCTTCAGTTGCTGGCTGGTGTTTCCATTTTGGTCCCAGAAGTTAGTTCGCAGGTTCAGAAGGTTAGAGGCCAGTGTCAGTTCAAAGGGTGTGTGGTCGTTAAAAGGGTCAGATTTGGTCTCGTCTTTGTTTTCAGAAAGTTCCGCACGTCGCTCTCTCTCACCCTCTAAAGGTCTTTACACACAGGGGGCGAATTTGCGAAGCGAATAATTTCCTTTTTTTTTAAACCTCAAAGTCAATGCAACCTTCCACACCGGCACCGAATTTTCACAGAGTGAAAAATCGTCTGTTATTTATTCGCACTCGTGTCGAATTTTGTGGACATTCGCAGGCGAACTCCTCTATCTCTCAATATCAAAGCAAGCGGACTCTACCCAATTTAAAGAGAGAGAAAATGGTCCAGTGACTATCCCTTTGCATTGAGAGGGAACAGTGTTTCTCCTTTTAGCCGTGTCTCATCTCGTCTATCCTGCTGCCGCCATTGGAGGGAAAAAATACTCAAATTTCTTATTTAAGTAAAAGTATGGCTTATGTATGTTTTATATTATAATTTAGTAGTAACTACAGTTTTAAAATAAATAGTTAGAGTAAAAATACAATATTTGGATCCGAGATGTAGTGGAGTAGAAGTAAAAGTACTGGAAATTGGACAAACTCAACTAAGTAAAAACACCTACAATTACAGTACTGCGACTGCCTGGCTGCTGCTGGGAAACCCTTCTGGTGGTGTCCTCTCTGCTGTGATGTGATGGGTTGTTTGATGCCAGCCCCAAACAATTCGCACCACCGTCAATGAATAAAGTCATTTCTGGTCGCTTATTCGTGTCGCTTCGCTAATTCACCGGTGTGTAATGATCTTCACTCTCACACACAGGGGTCATCGCCTTGCTGGCTTGTGATGGCCATTTTTGTCAACATATTTTTTTTTTGCCCCAGTCATACAAAATGAAAAGACAATACTATTACTAGAAACACATAAAGAGCCCTGAATGACCATAACATGTCTGTAACACTGAGAGGGTACAAATGGAACCAAATGTATGTATTTGGTTCCATTTTTACACTCTCAGTGTTATAGGGGTCCTTGCAAATAAAATATTTAGAGAACCACTAGTACTAGTGGACTTCTAATGTGTCATACTGTCACAGTAAATAAGTGTCATAAATATTCGGAAGAAAACCTGGAGATTGACATTCAGTAATTGGGTCTTATGATGGAAATAAGAGAATTATAATGGTGTGTAAAAAAAGAAAATCTAGAATTTGCCACGGACAAGACCAAGTCTTTGCCACGGACACATTTGTCCGTGTACGGACATATTGATGACCCCTGCCCACACAACATACTTCCTCACTCTTTCTGTTCATGCCTCCATTTCTCTTGACTCTCTCTCTCTCTCTCAGAGGTTGGTCTCATCCCAGGCGGGGTCATTCATGCTCTTCAGAACTCTCCGGATCATCCTCTCCAGCTCCTTCCTCGCCCTCTGCTCTTCCTCCAACGTCCTCCTCATCCTCTTGTTGTCCTGGGAGCAGGGATTAAACAACCCATTAACCCATTTAGGCCTGAACACATTATTACGCAATATTTTATGCTTTAAATATAAAAAAATAGCAGATATACAAGCTCACAGCGCGGCACCGAGTGCCGCGCTGCGATCTTGTAGATCTGCTATTTTTGAAAAAGTCGTGAAAATGTGTGCAAATCTTTGAATATATGTATTTTCAAAGCGAACGTTTGTAACTCAAATTTTGCTTCTGGGTGGTCCCTGGAACTAAATATTTTGAAATGGTGGTCCGTGGCCAAATAAATATCATTTTGGGGGTCCTTCACATGAAAATGTTTGAGCATCACTGACATAGTAGTCTCTCAAGAACAGACTAACTGAGCTCCAGTTAAGTGAAAAGGACCTTTTCTTTGACAATGGCTGGCCAGATTGCTGACATAGAAACATAGGTTTTTTCCAAAAATCTTAGAAGGATTCAAAAGACACTTATAGAATCGGGTCAAAATTCAGATTTTCACGATTTTTCAAAAATAGCAGATCTATAAGCTCGCAGCGCTGCACTCGGTGCCGCGCTGTGAGCTTGTATATCTGCTATTTTTTTATATTTAAAGCATAAAATATTGCGTCATAATGTGTTCAGGCCTAAATGGGTTAAGACCTACAAATACCTAAAAATGTCTTCTAAATCCTAATGGTTTTCTGAAAAACCTATGTTTCTATATCAGTGGTGCTCAAAGCTTTTAATGTCAAGGACCCCTAAAATGATATGTATTTGACTGCGGAGATCTACAAGCTGATATCGCGGACCTCTGTGCAGCGCTATGAGCTTGTATATCTGCTATTTTGTAAGGATCTCCAGCTCTGAAATAAGCTTGGGCTGATTTTCAATAATATTGAATATAGCGATATTTGTTACACAATAACAATATTATTCATAGTATTTAATATAGCCTAGACACACTAGGCTGCTAACATTTATATCCAGCTCGGATAGACTATATTTATCACCTACCTTACATGGGAATAGCTGTCAAATCAGCACAAAGTGAAGTGTCAATGTGAGCGACCTCATTGTGGAGATCAACATATCAAACAAGGCTTCTACGGTTGTATTTTTCTAGTTGTCTTTGTGACTAAATCAGGCTATGGGTATGGGATAAACAAATTACACTGTGCTATGAGCTTGTATATCTCCCATTTTTGATTAGCCAAAGAGAAAATAATGGTTAAAGTGGTTATGTGACAGAGATGCGTTCCCGGTCTTAAACAGAGAGGATCATAATACAGCCACGCTCACCTGTTTGAGCTCCAGAAGCTCGTCTTTCAGACTGTACACCGTGTCCACTAGGCTCCTACGTGGGAAAACAAACAACTCAGGCTTGAATTAGGGCTGTCACAATTATGACATTTTACATGACGATTAATTGTCACTCAAATAATTGCGATTAACTTAATTATGTATCTGTCGTTGACAATTACATTTCTGTTTGGCGTGTAGGCTTTGAAGTTGTACATTGCAGATATGACACATAATATATACATATACAAAGAATTTACTGACATATTTGACAACTTTATACTTGATAGCATTGATAGTGGAAATAGCCGATCTACAAGCTCACAACGCATTGTGAGCTTGTAGATCTGCCATTTCCACTGTTTTTGAAAATGTTTGAAAATATATGAACATTTTTCAACATGGAAGCGATTATGACGATTATGCAAAATAACTGCAATTACCTAAAATAATTGCGATTATGTAATAATTGTGACAGCCCTAGTTTGAATCTCCACACACTAATAAGGGCCACCCATTGTGCTTTCATACCACAAATAATACAGGAATTAAGAAATGAATCCGTATAACATAACAGGTGACAGTGCAGAAATGTATTTTGTGCCAAGTTTTAGTTTTACATACATTCCCCACCCGGCCACCCCACCAACCCACCCACACACCTCTCCTCCATCACAGTCTGTCCGTTGCTCTTGATCTCCTCCACGATGATCTTCTCCTCTTCAGGAAACAGCATGTGAACGTCCTTCCTGCTCGAACCTGGTGCACGAAGAAACCCAGAGGTCAACACGTTATGCAAGGTACGTCACATTAGCTACCTGAACCCTAGAGTGCCTGTTCTGGGCGTGTCACACTATCGGCGGGTATTCCGATATTTTATATATAATATATATATATTATATATATATATATATATATATATATATATATATATATATTATAGATCCCTGGGGGACATCGATCAATGAAGTATATAGGGTTTAAGTGGTCAACACTCTATATGCACACTAGGGCATTCACCAAATATTCGAATATCAAAGTCACTATTCGACGTTGTTCACCGAAGTCGAATATTCGCATTTTTTTTTCTTTAAAAAATATATAGTTTATAAAGCTTGGCTAGATAGGAAGTCATAAGAATGAGTTGTCAATGCCCGTGGTGGATGAATTTGTTAATGCTCTATACCAGGGGTTCTCAAACCTTTTTTGGCCATGACCCCCCAAAATAAACATATTTGAACTGAACCCTGACAAGCACTTAGAATTGTAGGTATTACATTTAATGTGACTCGGTTCCACAGATAAATATTGTGAAAATAGCAGATCTACATGCTCACAGCGTTGTGAGCATGTGTTGTGAGCAAGTATTTTCACACACACACACACACACACACACACACACACACACACACACACACACACACACACACACACACACACACACACACACACACACACACACACACACACACACACACACACACACACACACACACGATTGTGTGTGTGTGTGTGTGATTGTCGATTGCAGAACTCACTATGCCACGTGTGAACACACGTTTGGCTTTGCGCGTGCGTACTCACACACGTGTGCGTTATGGGGTATGAGATATCCATGCACTTTCACAAATACACACTGTACTTACAGGGGAACATCTTTGTGTATCACTATCATGTACACAAAGATGTCTGAACACACAGCAGGTCACAGGCAAAAACAGACGATCTTTTCACACCACGGACCCGTTACTACAGCAACACATGACAAAACACATAGTTACACTACTGGTCGGGGGGAGGGGGCTTGGATTCTGACTTGAGGGTCGGGACTGTGATGCCTTACGCGAAACAGAGGCGGTCCTGGAACTATGGGCGTTCCAGATACTGTCATAATCCGAGTCTTCGGATTGGTCGGAACACGTGGGCGGGTTGCCGGGGCAACCGGCGGCGGTGTCCGCGGGGACAGCGAGGTGCGCGTCGGCGGCCAGCACGTGGTTGTGCATGAGGTCCGTCCCCAGCCAGGCTGTGACCCCAAAGAGCAACGAGGAAATATAACGGGGGGCGGAGCAAAACCATTTGGAATGGGGCGGGGGTGGGGGTTGCAGGACAAAACCATAATGTGCGGGGGTTGGTCGGGGAGGAACAGCAGTTTGCAAGGGTTTACAAACAAACGGAGGGTTGTGTGGGTCAAACCAATTTGGATTGGAGCAGGGCGTGGGGGGGAGGGGGGGGAAGAGTTGTGTGGTAGTTAGGCGTGGCAGGATGATGATGATTATGATTATGACAGGGGAGACCAAAACAAAAATGGAGAGGTCAACGAAATTAAAAGAGAGAGGTGGAGGCAATGAGAATGAGGGTTTCAAAAATGTAAAAAAGCAAAATAAGGAACCCAATGAATGAAGGAATGGATGGATGCAGGGGAGGAAACAAAGGGGTTATAAAGACACCATTACAGAGAAGAGAAGAAGACAGAAAACACTGTTAGTGCAGGAAGAAGAGAAAAAACGACAATGGTTAGCAATACACTAGCACCATGTTAGAGCCAAAAGAGAGTGTAAGTGTGTGTGCGTGCGTGCGTGCGTGCGTGCGTGCGTGCGTGCGTGGCGTGCGTGCGTGCACTCACTGGAGTTGAGGGTCTGCCGCGTCTTGGCGCTGGTGCAGTAGGCCTCGATCACCTTGAGAATCTGAGCATCCTCCTCCAGGGCAGCTGTACCTGGAGAGAACCATGGGAGGTGGGAAAAGTATTCACACTCGCACTCGGACTCACTACAAGTCGATTCATGAACACACCCCTCGGTGTCGCACTTTTTTCTTAGCACTCTATGTACTCAAACCACATTGCATTGGTACCCACATACTTTGACCTTGCATTTTGCAAGTCACTCTGAATAAATGACAAAATTGTAGATTGTGTGTGTGTGTGTGTGTGTGTGTGTGTGTGTGTGTGTGTGTGTGTGTGTGTGTGTGTGTGTGTGTGTGTGTGTGTGTGTGTGTGTGAGAGAGAGAGAGAGAGTGGTACATACTCTTCCTCACAGTGAAGTCCTCCTCTGAGGGTTTCCTCTCTGGTTTTCTCTTTGGAAGCAGCTTCTTCATGTTCTTTGGACTCTTACTCATGTCCTATACACAAGTAGACGGGACTCAACAGTTGAAAGAAAATGTTCAGTGTATGCTCTCTTGTTTGTGCGAGGAAATGTACTGTAAAGCCTATTGTGCAACTGTGAATTATTGTGCAATTGAAATGGCCATAGGGATGGAAAGTATCTCTGCCGTATGGCCAATGGCTGAGCAAAAGCTTATGGTCTTGTATAGAGCAAAGCTTGGGGAGCAGGCAGGGAATATTTATTCGTGCTCACTTTATGCAAATTTAGGACAATCAGAGACTATCTACTTGAAGCCTAGCGTCCCTATTCTGGGGCAAATAATCTGCAAAAAATAAACAGATCTACATAAGCTCAGCATGCGTCGCAATGCACACTGGGGGGACTCCAGTCAATAATGTATAGGGTTTATGTCAGGGGTCTTCAACGTTTTCAAGCCAAGGACCCCTTATTTGAGAGAGAGATAAAGTAGGGACCCCCACAACCTGTTCATATATTCCATATACTTTCATTGTATTTCATGTGTATTTTGGATTCATGTTAATGTGTGTTTCCAGATATTTAACCACTTGAACTGTCAATACTTAATAAACTTGACCTTTCACTCTGTACTTAGTCTGCTCTTTTTCCTCTCTACACCAAAGCTCTTGCCAAAAAATAGCCGATCTACAAGCTCGCAGCGCGAGGCGTTGTGAGCTTTTGGCTAAAGTTCTCCCAAAATGGACACTAGGGTTAGTGGTTAATATAAAAAAGGAGGAAAAAATGTTTCTATCACTCAAAGATTTGGAGGACCCCCTGTAGTAACTCTGGGGAACCCCTGTTGAAGACCCCTGGTTTATGTGGTTAATTGCCGGGGAGAAAAACTCTTGAGACTTACAGCCATCCGTAAACTAAAACATCTGTTTCGCTGATGCCATCTTCTTCTCCTCCTGTACCGTAGCTTTCGGTATGGTGCCATCTGTTTGTTTTTTTTGTTTGATTTTTCATAATGCTTATCGTCACCAATAATATCAAACTCTTAAAGATAACTCATTTAGCCAACAATGTTACGGACCAAAAGGTCTAGGGGCGAATGGCCCGTGACATAGTCACTAGTACACCCGGTTTGCAAAAATATGGATTTGAGTTACAAATGTTCACTTAAAAAATACATATATTCAAAGATTTGCACGACTTTCACAACTTTTCAAAAATAGCAGATCTACAAGCTCACACATCTGCTATTTTTCAATAGCTAAAGTAATTAATAGTAAAGTAATTAAGGCCCCTCCACCTTGGGCCCTAGTAACTCAGTCCCACTTTTCCCTTAATTGTGACGCCCCTGATTCACACATTCATCCTTTGTCGTTCACGCGTGCCATGGCGTACCTCCTTGAAGCAGAGGGCAGCAGAGGGCCGGAGCGGAGGCGCGGGCCTCAGGCAGCTCAGGCTCCAGGGCTTAGGGGTGCTGGGGGGCTCCAGCGGTTGGCTCCACATGGGGTTGGCGGTGCCCGGGGTGGCGCTGAAGGAGGTGGGGTGGGGGAGGGTGTGGTAGAACGACCCCACACTGACCCCGCGAGATTCTGAGTGTCTGGAAAGGGTGGCGGCTGGGTGGGAGGGTAACTGGGCGGGAGCAACGATGAGAGAGGTCGACGCAGGGGGAGAGAACGAATAGATGGGAGAAAGGAAAGGAAGCGTAGGGGGAAGGGAGTAAAAGGAGAAAGAGGGATGGGTCGAACATTGATTGATTGAATACTTTATTAACAGTTTGTAAATAGTAAATTGGTAAGATTTTACAATGATGCTAAAAGGATAACACAAAAAGCCCCAGGCCTAGGGGCTTAGTTATTTCCACTGTGGTCCTGACCCTACGTTTTAACAGTGGGCAACAGCTGGCGACTCTGGGCGATGTTGTCCAAAAGATACAATATTTTCATGTTTTTGGGCGACGTTTTCTACTATCACCACATCGCCTGCTATCGCCAGTAGTTGCCACGTCCCATTGACAAATAACGCACTTCCAGAAAATACGGGCAACCGTCGCCTGCTGTTAAGACGCATGGTGCGACAGCAGGAGGGTTCGAATCCAAGTCAACGGATGGTGATGATGGTTACATGATAGTTCTGACTGACGGACTGAGTGATTGTTTAAAGTGGGTGTTGGCGAAGCGGAGTGTACTCACTGTGTTACACACAGACTGGTGTTTAGGTGTGTGCGTGGCTGTATTGTGTGTGTGTTTGGTGAGAAGGTCCAGCCAATCCTGGAGGTCCTGCTGAGTACTGCACACCACCTGTGTCCTCTCACCTTGACCACCTGCAGAACACACACACAGAATTATTGCACGACAACAAGCACACAAATCACCAGTTATCTCCACTATTAGTTTCTAGCTGAATGCCCTCTGTTGAGATGGGAACATAAATTGGTTGTTAACAACAGAAGCGTACCAGATATCTCAAAGGCATTCTTCATGTTCTCTCCGTCCTCCAGTCTGGAGATGAGCATCCCAGACAGAGGAAGTCTCCCCTGCATGGGGACAAACGCATGCATGGACACACAGAGTCAGGGACACAGAAAGACGGACAGACGTTGTTTTGTTGTTTTCAGTTAGACTAGAACACACAACTGAATGTAAATACACTGTCTGTATTTTTAGCAAAGCAGTGAAAAGTAACAGACCACCCAGGGAAAATAAATATGCCATTCCGAGTATATGTGGGGTTACATTGATTATCTGATCAAAACATGCACAGTGCACACCTTTCTTCCAATCTGATTAAAATAAACCCGATTGAAGGTTTTGGATCAAGCGTTTGCATATGGTGAGATCAATCTGATCTGGTGTTTGATTGGGTTGGAAAAAAGTGTAGACCACCCCTCTGCACCCGATTAGAATTAAATCGGGTTAGGGTTAGAATTTTAATCAGGTTTATTTAAAATCTTGTTTTAACCTGATTAAAAGTCTCCATTTAATCAGTTCAGTACTAATAATTAATCCAGATTTGTAATTAGCAGTAACAGAAATATGTGAATGAGAAGCATGCCACACCTTTTTGGCATGTGTGTGTTTTATGAGTGTGTGTTAGTGCGTGCGTGCGTCTGACCTGATAGATGAACCCACTCATCCTGGAGCTGGCAGAGATCATGAGCAGTGTGTGAGAGAAGAGGAGAAGGTATCGCTCACTCCTCTCCTGGAACACAAAGAAGACACAAACACCTCAAAATAACTTCTCATATTTTTTACTTACATTATTGTAAATGTTCTCTTCTACCCCAATTTTGAAACCTTTGAAACCTTTTTGGCTGCAGTACCCCCTTATACTGATATCTGAAGCCAAAGTACCCCCTTTCCCCTCACTGCAGCATTTTGCTTAGAAAAGTGCAGTTCCAATATATTCAAAATAAGACAGCATAATGGCAAATAAACATTGTTTTCTATTCAAGGTCAGTTGTACTAGTCAAGTTATTGATGCAATTTGGTTTAACAATTTACAGATGAGCAGGTTAATGCAAAGTCTGTCAGTGTTTTATCATTAACCACAACAGTAAAATACATTTTCTAGTTTTTCTCCTGTACCCCCTGCAGTACCCCTAGGGGTACACGTACAGAATTACATTTTATTCATTAAAATAGTTACATAGTGCCACTTAAGTAAAAGTAGCAATACCTCTACATAAAAAAAGGATCTCTTAAAGTATAATTAAGTATAAATATAAATGAGTATACATATACACACAGTGTACATAAAAAGGTGGTCTACCGGACAGCTCTGTGTGTGAACACCGGCATGGGACATGTGGAGAACAGGACCCAGGCTTCTGATGTCATCGCCCTCCCAGTTTCTGATCGGCTCGGTGAGGATCTGCAGCTCCAGTTCCTTCCTCTTCCTCACTTCCTGGCACTGAGACTGGAGACAATGCGACACATGCAGGATGTGAGATGCACTGCACAGGCCATCTAAGACACTGGTTCACTGCACGGGCCATCTAAGACATGGTTCACTGCACGGGCCATCTAACACACTGGTTCACTGCACGGGCCATCTAACACACTGGTTCTCTGCACGGGCCATCTAACACACTGGTTCACTGCACGGGCCATCTAACACACTGGTTCACTGCACGGGCCATCTAACACACTGGTTCACTGCACGGGCCATCTAACACACTGGTTCACTGCACGGGCCATCTAACACACTGGTTCACTGCACGGGCCATCTAACACACTGGTTCTCTGCACGGGCCATCTAACACACTGGTTCACTGCACGGGCCATCTAACACACTGGTTCTCTGCACGGGCCATCTAACACACTGGTTCTCTGCACGGGCCATCTAACACACTGGTTCTCACTGCACGGGCCATCTAACACACTGGTTCTCACTGCACGGGCCATCTAAGACATGGTTCTCACTGCATGGGCCATCTAAGACATGGTTCTCACTGCATGGGCCATCTAAGACATGGTTCTCACTGCATGGGCCATCTAAGACATGGTTCTCACTGCATGGGCCATCTAAGACATGGTTCTCACTGCATGGGCCATCTAAGACATGGTTCTCACTGCATGGGCCATCTAAAGGGCCTCACAGATGAGAGGCCGATGTTGGGTCAGATCAGATCTCGTGCCCGGGGTTTATCGGTGTTCATTTCAAACGACAGCGATCCTCTGTCTTGCGACCGGGCCCGGTATATCCCGCTGTGCCAAGTGAAATATCTCAGACCATTACAAATGAGACCGACGTCTCGCGATTCTAGCCACCCACGATCTCGGGGGGGTGGTGCCATGAGAGACGTGACTAGATGAAGATTCCGCCCCCTCAAGAGGGATAAAATCAAGAGTGTTTTTCTCTCTCTCTCTTCACGTCAGTTTAATTGCCATTTGTTTAATGTTTTGACAATGAGGGTGTTCCAGGTGATCCCCAGCTTAATGATGGAGACCAAATGGTAACCAAAAGGACTATTATTTATACTAAAGGGAATCTTTCTCCAAAATAATCAATTAGGCCTACCGCATGCCAGCAAAGTCAACGAGCCAACGACCCAATTAGCGCAGAAGTCCTGCAGCTGCGGTGTTCTGACTCGCTATGCTCCAAAATCCATTTTATTACCTAATTAAATATTAAAACAGCGAAATTAAACAAATATATTCGCTATAGTCTATAACAAAGAGTCTCTCTCTCTCTCTCTCTCTGTCTGTGCCATATTTGTAGCTAATAATGCAGTATTGATACTTTTACTTAAGTAAAGAATGGGAGTATACTTTTTCCATCACTGCGCAAATTAGACTACAGAGGCGCACATGGGTATGGTATAACGTACCTTGATTACAGGAGAAAATAATAAAATGTACTTCTTAAAATGAATTCATCATGCTTGTGCTTGTTGCTAAAAAGTAGGTATTGGCAACATGACTAGTGTATCGCATGCATGCCTCACACGTGCAAGACAACAGCCATGTTACCATACCTTAGCATTTGCAGAACTGACGCTGCTGGCAGCCGGAGGAGGAGGAGGACATTATGAGCGAGTGTGCAGGCCTATTCGTGGACTCTTTTTATTCTGACTTTGGTTGGTGTTATTACTGTTATGTTGATATGATTGATCTGAACCAAGCTGGACCCAGTGGATTATGTAGTCTACAAGGAAGCACGTTGGCTGTCTCACCCTGTCTGTCTGTCTGTCACAGCAATGGATTAATTGGTAGAAGTTGGTGTTACATTCTTCTTTCGTGTATCATCGTCCTTTGCACACAAGTGATAACTGCGCCATCATGACAAAACATTATAAAAACAAAGGTAGGTTGGTAGTCTTCTAGGTAGGCTACTGTGCGCACACTGGCCGCTGCTCACTTTATAGATATTATAATTATATATTCAGTTATGTTTTTGGCAAGCGAGACGCGAGATGTGATGCGCATCCAGCAAGACACGGCTGAGAGTGTCGCATCTCCAATATCATTGATTGACCAGTGTCCACTCCTAAAAAACATCAACCAGCATTTTAACGGCAACCAGCCAGACATTAAACAGACATGAGCTTAATCAGCTAATAGCAATTATGAATGTCCAAACCTCGCCGGTGTGGGCGTGCAGTCGCAGAAAAAAAAAAAGTTTAACCTCTCGCTTTTTTTTTTTTTTACTGTCCCACCAACATCCAAGCATATAGAATAGGGACAGGCCTAGGTTCCTCAATATCATTTAGCTGGGGACCCCCTGGAACTCCCCAAGGACTGGCGGTCCTCTTTGAGGACCAATGAACAAACTGACAGAACGAGAGGCGCAATTATGTGCCTGCAGCCCGCGCGTAAAAGTAAAAAAAAAAAAAGGAATGCAATGGAATGTCTCTGACTTTGAGTATTACATTATATGAATAAGATATTATATATAGGGTGTCTGTCTGTCAAGTTGCACAAGGTCAATTTAGAGCCCTTATAATACACGGATAGAACAGCACTGCCCTAGCCAAATCTGCGCAGCAAAAAAAAGACACGGCCTTGTTGCCAAATGACTGCGCAGAAGAAGAAAAAAGAAGAAAGAACGCTATAGGCTATAACGTTTTTGAACAAGTGATTACAACAAGGGAGAGAGTAGGCTAAAGTAAAAAGTAAGTAGGCTAATAATAATAATAAAAGTGTAGGCTGTGACAGAATAGCCTACACTCTGCGCAGCCTAAAAAAGGGAGGAGCTGGCTTCATATAATCTGATGCAATCCCGTGAGCTCATTCAGACGACAATAATTGTAAAGGATTCCTACCCGATGACCCGAAAATATCAAGCTTTTTTGATATTATCGTGAGTGCTCCCGACGAGTCCCGAGGTCATAAAAAAGCTAATTAACATAATCCGATCGTGTCGGGGTACTGTTCAAGCCCAAGACCGATTCCGGGGCCGACCAAACGATTTTCCCGGGGGGTCCTCCCGAAATCTGGTCGGGGATCCTCGGCCCCGGGATCGGCTCAATGTGAACGGGCCCTAAGACATGGTTCTCACTGCATGGGCCATCTAAGACACAGGATGTGTGATGCAATGCATGGGCCATCTAAGACACTGGTGTGACGGCCCTGCCCCTCTCTGCAGGCTAGCCAGCCTCAGTGGTGCAGAGTGGGGCAGGCCGTCAGGCCAATTGGGCACACCTGATGGGGGGTGTGGTTTGGAGAGTATAAAGGGAGCTCTCCTTCCAACCTCTCTTTAGCTGTCACTACTCCTGGAAGCAGGTTCTCTACTTGTGCACCTCTATACAACATGCACCCAGCACACTCCACACATCCATACACTGCAGACACGACTGATTACTGACTTGTTCACACCTCATACCTTTAGTTTGTTTGATCATTGATTTTATTGACTTTAATTTAGAGTAATAAATATAACTTAAAATGTTGACTTGTGTGTTGGCTCCCTCTTTTTGTTATGAACCACCCTTGTTCATGACTCGTTGAACAAGGCTCGTTGGTCTAGGGGTATGATTCTCGCTTTGGGGTGCGAGAGGTCCCGGGTTCAAATCCCGGACGAGCCCCCATTTTGTCATGAACAAGGGTGGTTCATAACAAAAAGAGGGAGCCAACACACAAGTCAACATTTTAAGTTATATTTATTACTCTAAATTAAAGTCAATAAAATCAATGATCAAACAAACTAAAGGTATGAGGTGTGAACAAGTCAGTAATCAGTCGTGTCTGCAGTGTATGGATGTGTGGAGTGTGCTGGGTGCATGTTGTATAGAGGTGCACAAGTAGAGAACCTGCTTCCAGGAGTAGTGACAGCTAAAGAGAGGTTGGAAGGAGAGCTCCCTTTATACTCTCCAAACCACACCCCCATCAGGTGTGCCCAATTGGCCTGACGGCCTGCCCCACTCTGCACCACTGAGGCTGGCTAGCCTGCAGAGAGGGGCAGGGCCGTCACACTGGTTCTCAACCCCCAAAATAATCATATTTTAACTGGGGACCCCCCACCACCCTGACGAGCACTAAGAGTTGAGACATTACATTTTGTATAACTCGGTTCTATTGTGAAAATAGCAGATCTACATGCTCACAACGCCTCGCCAACACAATTTCCGCCTCTTATATTTGACAATTTGGCCAATGTTTAATTTGTCATTTTAGAGGTATTAAAAAGTCCTTAAATTTTCATTTAGAACCTAGTAGCCTAGGAGCCTAGTAGCCTAGGAGCCTATGTATTTCCATAATTTTGGAATGTTAATTTTTGGAGACATGTTTTTCTGACATTCTGAGAACCCCAAGAATCAAGATATACAGTACATGTCTCCAAAAATATAATATACACTTAAACTTTGTCAGTTTGTTTACTGTTGAGTGAGAAAACAATGTTGCACATTAAGTTAATCATCTAGGGACCCCCTAAAATAATTTGGAGACCCCCCCTTGGGGTCCCGACTCCCGACCCACAGGTCGAGAACCACTGATCTAAGATATCATTCAAACTTTCTTCTGATTTTGTACACAAACATACTGTATATGGCATTATCCAACTACGTATGGACACAAAACACGCTAACCCTGTCTGATGTTTCTGCAATAGTAAAATAACATTGATAATAAGTGGCAGGTTATTTCATATTGGACAAAAGTCCAATAGAGAGATAGAGAGAGAGTTTTGTATACAGGAGAATTGTGGGAATCCAGCAGAACAGCAGATGTTTTGTCTCTGATTTGCGATGATAAAAAGAATTAAGAAAATATAATTAAAAGAAAAAAACATTTATGATCCATATTTTTTTCGGCTTTTGAAGTTTTGTCCTAAGAAATAACCTGTCAAAGCCAGCAATTACTGGCCTAACTAACACTGTGTGTGTTTCTTACAGCAAGGCTTTTGAAGGCTGTCATAGAGGCGTGTAGGTCTGTCCTGTCAGGGTGATGGTCCTGTGATGAGAGACAGACATTAATTAGAAACATCCCAATTCTTCTCATACTGGTTTTAAGGGGGCATCAATCACATGTCCCTAGAAACATCACCTGCAAAACCATCGTCAACCATTCCTATGGTACGCCGTACCTGAGGTGCAGTCCTCTCTTTCGCCATGCATTGTGTTTTTCTAGCAGCTTTTATACACATATAAAAGTTAAAACGTGAAACTTTTCAGCAGAAGGTGCACTCCTTCCTGTTTTGATGTATTGTGGTAGAAATATTTATAGCGTAACAAATATGTATGTTGTCTAAAGAAAATCTCACAAGGCTACTCATTTAGATGTACCTGCAGCTGTCAATCTAACAGCTGACATCCATGGACTGTGACTTCTACTCCTACTCTGTGTCAGCATAAAATCTGTACTAAGTGATGCTATACATGGTCATTGCAACTTAACCAGTCAGCCTTATTATATACTGTATGGTACTTAGTATAGCTGTTTAGATTCTCTCTCCATCTAGGGAGAGCACCTTGGTGTATAAGAGGTGTCCCATATGACACTTGAGGAGGTCTTCTGCCCAATAGGGCAAAGCTCTGGCCGGGAGGCCAGAGCTTTGCTCTCTGATGTATGCTACAGAGAAATGTGTATGCTATTTCTCTGTTGCTGAAATCTTCAATAAATGTTTGACTTCACCCTGACTGGAACATTAATATTTTTCTATCACAGTATAGATGTGGTAGGAATAGTGGGACGGACAATGGCCAATGCAGACATAAGAATTATATATTAGAGTCAAGAATCAAAGTGTGCTTTAATCCAATTCCATCCCACCGGTTACGCACGCAGGCCCGTTCCACATGTGCAACAAGCTGTTTTGCCCAATGTGCAGTTTTGCCAGGGCGTCTATGACTGTAGTTACCTATGTATCTCTGCGTGATGATCTCCTATGGCAACATTTACACTTTCCCAAGCACCACACCTTTGAAATTGCGTAAATATGTCCTCTTTAGAAAAGAGAGAGACCCATTAACATCCGGTCAGTAAAATGAATTGCAACTCTAAAACTACAGTACATAAGATAAATATTTGTTTAAAGATAGGGTTCTAGATCTAGACAAGTGGTTTTCAAACATTAAAATGTTAAGGACCCCAATTTGACCACAGCAGTTGATACAATTTTCCATCTCTGGGTCTACCACTCTCAGATTTACAGACATGTATCACCTCAAGGCCACTGGGGATCCCGGACACCACTTTACTTTGAGAACCACTATTCTAGTAGACAGAAAGACAGACAGAGAGGACAGAAGAGGTGAAAGAGACTGGCCTGACCTCCATGTGTCTCTCCAGCTCCTTCAGCAGGGTGGGGTAGCGGTCCAGTCTGGTGAATGGTTTACTGAGACCTGTGGTCAGAGTCAGGATACCTGGACTGGACGCTCCCTTGGATTCCATGTACTCCCCTAGATCCTCACTGCAACATATATGCACGCACACACACACACCACACACACGCTTGTAGATCTGCTGTTTTTCGCTGAATGCTTACCTACTATGACAGAGTTTCTCAAAGCTGAGTCCCTGGAATCTGTGGGTTCCTTTAGGGGGGTCTTAGTTGACCCAAACAAGTCTGTAACTCTGACAGTGTACAAATGGACTCTAACGTGTCCATTTGGTTCCATTTGCACACTGTCAGAGTTAAGGGGAGATCTTGAAATTTAAAAGTCTGAGAAACACTGCAATATGACATGCCCAGACTAGGGATGCTAGGGTTCATGGGATTAAGTGTACCTGAGTTGGGTGAGCACACTGACAGCTGAGGGGTGGTTGGAGCAGTACGCCATGTACAGATTCTTCATCTGTGGCATGAGACCCAGGAAGAACCCGCCAATTCTCTGCTGGTTCTCTGAGAGTCTACACACACACACACACACACACACGCACACGCACACACACGCACACACACACACGCACACACACACACACACACACACACACACACACACACACAGAGAGATTAATAATTTATTCATGTCCACACATACAAGAACACACATAGTTACAAGGTGCCGTAAAAAAGTACATTAAGCTTGAATCAAAGGGTTCATCATCTTCCACGAGCCCTGTTGTGACTACAGTATGTGAGGATACCGAACACTAGAGGTCACTGCAATCCCACCAAATCTGCCGTCAGCATTAAGCTCCAATGCAACTAGTGAGCTGTGCATAGTTATTTTGTTTGTTTCTATTGTTAGCTGAACAGGATGTAAACTGGGAGTTGTCCGTAGAGACGGTTTTGCCTGTGGAATTAGTAAGGCCATAACACCTTCCAATATTAACTCCAATATCAACAAGTAAAGTGCAATTTCAACGAAGAAAAGCTTTTTTTTTTTTTTTTTTTCTTTTTAAGTTTGCCATGCATGAATTCTCTTTGTAACAGTACCCTGCTACAGCATCACAACATTTATCTTTATGAGAGTTGTATGTGTCAAACAAATCCCTGTATTTCTCCCCTTTAAATGCAAATGTTAAATATATTTCTCCTCACACTCTCTGTACTGATACAGCGTATAGTTTGCTTGTACAGTACAAATAGGCAAATTCTGGTCTTTACAAGAATTATCTTCACCGTTCCTGTCTGACTTCCATGATAATAATTAACATATCTAAACCATAATAATGTGTTTCTTTATCGAGTTTTGATGTATGTGTAATATGACACGTAATCAGTTTTGCTGCACAGTGCTTGAAGAAATTCAACAAAAGGCAAATCTATCGCTGTGCATTTGCAGAGCTCCGCAGATGTCAATCGCAATTATTTGAGTGACAATTAATCATGTAAAAAGTTGTGACAGCCTAGACATGAATGGTCCAAATGGTTAACATTGGCCCTGGAAGAAAACTGGCACAGCTGGTACAGCCTGTGAGTGAGGAGGGGTGAGTGTTGCTCCTTCACTTCTCTTTCACAGCCCCGCCAAGAGTTTTCCTGATGGTCCGGGCAAATAGGAAATGTAAAACAAAAAGAAAGAATGGAAAAAAAAGAAACTAACTTGGTACGCTCCTCCAAGGACTGAACCAATATCTGCTGGAAGGTGGAGATCTCCTCCAGGTTCCCCTGAATATGACTGATGTCTGCACTGCTCAGCCTGGAGAGAGGAGAGGAGAGGAGAGTTCATGATGAAAGTCTTAAAACCTCAGTCAGACACACATATACACACAGTACATATGCATTGCACACATACTCACGGCACGCCACACATGCGTGCACGCACGCACGTACTTGTCAGTGGGATGTAGAGAGCGCAGATATGAAGCCAGGAGACTCTGTAGTTCTCTTGAATATTCACTCTCTGTTTCCAAGATGTTTTGCAGGACCTAAAACAGATTATACTGGTAAGGACTCTATCTATTGGCTTACTACAATGTCAATCTTAACCTTTGGGAAATTACAAATGTCTTCAAATTAAATTACTAGTACCAATACTGCTGAATATCTGTAAACTAAGAATGCACACATAGACTAACGGTATATTAAATAATCTAATAATCTAAGTAACTAAACACTGGTGTTGTATTCAACAAATATCTCCACTTGAAGGATTTAAAACACCGGTTCCCAAACAAATTCAATGATTTTTCAAAGTAATAGCATTAATAAATAAAAGGGGAAAAAAACAAAGAAATTCCATAAATCAGAAAACAAATGTTAAAGAAGTAGTGAAACTAGCCGATCTACACGCTCACAACGCGATGGGAAGCTACGCATTGTGAGCTTGTAGATCTGCTATTTTCACTAGTTTGGGTCCCAGGGAAACATCTAAGATTCAAAAGATACATTTCTATAAAGACTGCTAGAATAAAGGTTAATAAGGCACTAATATTTGAGACCCACTGAATGGCCTAAAAAGTGTTTATTTACACATGCTGGTTTGGTCTATTCCACTGGCAGCCTTATGTTCTGATCTATAGCCCAACCTGATCTATAACTCCTTATAATCCTTAACCCAATTAGAACGGGTACACATTATTGTGTATCATTATTTTATGCTTTAACTATTGAAAATTCTTCTTGAGATAGTTCTTGAGAGACTACTATGTCAGTGGTTCTCAAACCTTTTCATGTGAAGGACCCCCAAAATGATATTTATTTGGCCACGGACCCGCATCTCAAAATATTTAGTTCTAGGGACCACCCAGAAGCAAAATTTGAGTTACAAACGTTCGCTTTGAAAATACATATACCGGTATTCAAAGATTTGCACACATTTTCACAACTTTTTCAAAAATAGCAGATCTACAAGCATGCATATCTGAGCTTGTATATCTGCTATTTTTCCACTGGTTAAAGCATTCAATAATTTCTAAGCCTAAATGGGTTTTAAAATGTACTCTTTTCAACGTCTCACAATAGTCTAACTTCATAAATAAATACAGTGCTATTAGTGTGTGTGTGTGTGTGTGTGTGTGTGTGTGTGTGTGTGTGTGTGTGTGTGTGTGTGTGTGTGTGTGTGTGTGTGTGTGTGTGTGTGTGTGTGAGAGAGAGAGAGATATGGAGATAGAGATAGATCCATGTATTACAACCAGTGATGGCACAGCTTAATTGGGACAGTGTGGTGGCTTGTTGCATTATTGAAATGTCACTGTGAAACACACAGACACACAGACACACACACACACATACACACCACCACCAGCAGCAGCAGACTCTGTGGCGCAGTTGGCCCAGAAATCAGTGAAATGGAAGAAACAACCTACATATGCAATTAAGCACACACACAGTCACACACACAGAGCATACAGTCAGGCAGACAAAGTCACATATCTGATGGTTTGCAGACAGCTGTGTAGTCATTATCTGGGTTGGATTTGAACGTTTGAACCAGACGACCCAATTCATTCGGTGTTCTTTTGTTTTGATAGGCTACTTCAGTGATATTCAAACTCAGGCCCATCGGCCACTTCCGGCCCGTGGCACCAGTTTGATGACCCACCAATCAATCAATCAATAAAAAAAAATCCCAGAGGCTACTTTAGCCTAAATACATTACTGTTACATGAATAATCAACCCCAAAGGGAAACGGTTGATGCCAAGAACCGGTACTTTAAACCAAAATGGACGGATGCTTTCGTTTTCATTTTACCATCTCATGCTAATTCAACATCACTATGTTGAATTTGCCAGAAAAGTTAAGATCAACGCACGCACGCACGCACGCACGCACACACACACACACACACACACACACACACACACACACACACACACACACACACACACACACACACACACACACACACACACACACACACACACACACACACACACACACACACACACACAGCTCACCACATTGTAGTAGGTCTTACTGATGATAGTGTTGTCAAAGCCTTTTGGGGGACTTTTCTGTGCATTGGGTGATACAGGCTTGTCTGCATTGAGGAAAAGGGCAGAACAGAATATCAGACATGCATTGACATACTGTACATGACCATCACATGTTTATTGTCGCTTTGGGGCAGAAGCCTTGTATGTCCAAAACCGTTACACGTTTCAGGAAATGGAAATGCGTAGTGCGTTCCAATGGATCCAATGTAGTCACAAGCTTGTAAATATTTTTCATTGTTTCAATATTTATAAAACCCAGAGACAGACTTAACCACCTGTCGCCCCCATTTTGGGCACGTCATCTCATCATAGGCAATTGCAGTAGATTAGAGTTTATCATGATTGATTATTTGTGACGTTATAGAGTAGATCATGTATTCATTGATTATATTAATATCTAGGTGACATCTGTATGATGATACTAATACTTGATAGTTAGGAGTCGAGAAGTCTTCAGTAGGCCTCAGTAACTATTGTTTTGGTAAAGCCTATCTTGTTATGGTACAGCTCGTTCCAGAGGCCTTGAAGCCAGTCCACACAGTATAACTCTAGTGTTTGACCATTCTTCTTGGCAGAACTCTTTTACCACTGCCCAGAGTGTTAATTGTATTTCTGTCCATGATATCATGTTATATATAAACTTGACCACACACCACCTAATATAATTGTCTTGTCTCCTCATTTTCTCATGATTATTGATTGATCTGAATTCCACCACACGAGCATTTAAAAAAATATTCAAAATATAAACATTTTCACTGCTTTTGCACGACTTTATCGTACGACGAAATATAATATATGAAAGAAGTGGTTAAAGGATGACCAATAGCATTAATTAAAAAAGATGATATATGGAAATACAAGGTTTCTGCCCGACAGCGATGAAATGACTAATGAGCTTTTTTGTCCAAACACAGGTATTAACTCACTTAGCGCCGAGCGACTTTCGGGGCGACTAACTAATGATGGCGTTTAGTGCCGAGCGACTCGGAGCGACTTTTATATAAAAGCATTGTTTAAGCTTTTAATTTGGGTTGATAGACGGAGCGGAACGGTTAGCTTACCTTCGACTAGCATACAGATGAAAACCGTGAAAAAAAAGGATACGATTATGACGTCACCTTTAAGCCATAGCTTCCTGTTTACGTAGGCCTCTGTTAGCCGCTAGGCTCAATGCAAACCATCCGACCCTCACGTAGCTTCACTAGGTCGGATTTTGATTCGGAAACTTTCTGTGTGGCATCTATATACGTTCCGATGCCCATACCAATGGTGGTTTGAGACGATCAAGCACGAATTGAGCAGTATTGAGCTCAAATGGCGGCCCGCGGCCTGTCCATTGAATGTCAATGGAGAGCATGTCATTGTACCATCCTGTTATGTCATGAACCTTGTTTTTTATTCTGACTTAACATGGGACCATGGAAAGTCTATGAGCTATGGCTCACTCTAGTGGTCATCTTGTGGCATCCGCAGGCACGTGTACCTGTTTATGTAATGTGATTTTGGGGATTCAATATAGCTATTTCCTGGCGTTATAAGCGCAGATTCATATTGAAATCTGGCTCGCTCGGCGCTAAGTGAGTTAAGTCCAAACACGATTATATCCGCCCATACAGTATCCCATTCGGTAGATTTCACAGAACGGCAGAGACAGCCACTGACGTATGGTAGTTTCCTTTCCGTTTAATTTCTTTTGGCAAATGGTAAAATTATAACAGCGGTACCCTGGAGAACGTACACAGTCTACAACCAATGTTTCAACTTGCCGTGGCTTTACGTCCCAGTGCACCAATAAAAGTGAATGATCATCTTCTCTTCCCATCAACTTGAAAGGCCTGGAATGTTCCAAGGCAGACTCTCGCTCTTATTAAACAACATTTCATAACGGCAGTGCCAGCGATAAGGTAGCAGTGCGGCTGGAACTTTAAAACGAAAGCGTACTCCATGATGCCTCGCTGCCCTTAATGTCATTTTATCATGGACAGACACTAATAAGCCATGTTGTTTCAAATTCTTCTGGATACTTCTGTCCTTTACGGAGACTGAATGTAAAGTAATGACAACAAGAGTTATAGAGAACGGCAGGCAGTGTTTTCAAGATGACATGGTCTCATGATCAAATGATTCAACCACTTAAACCCTATATACTTTGTAGACCGTGGTCTCCACGGGGTCTATTCTTGGTTCCATAGTTTTTTTCCCTCAACACAAAATCTCTTCACAAAAAGTAGCCGATCAACGGCTGTTGTGAGCTTGTAGATCGCCTAAATGTTTGCCTATTTCTGTATATGCCCAGAATGGGAACAAATAGGATACATGACATGTTCTGTAGTTAGGAAATAATGATGTCTGAGTTAGGGCTGCAACTAACGATTATTTTCATAATCGATTAATCGGTCGATTATTTAAACGATTAATCGGATTATGGCACTTATTTAGGTATCGCCTGATAAATTAGATTTGAGGTTATTTTAGACATGTTCTCACTAACAAAAAAGACATTAAAGATGAATAATTCATTCAAAAGATATATTTAGGTTTAGATTAGGTTGCGAATAAAAGTCAAATAAACAAAATACCTTTTGCTGACTACATACATTTGATTAAAGAATAACAGTAACAGTACTCTTTTCAAATAGGTAATTTAAAAATAAATATTTAAGTCATATCTTTTGTCCTTGACCCTATATTCCTGCATATTATTTAAAAAAATGCCAGCGATTAGTTGGCAACTAATTTAATAATCGATTTGATTACGATTAATCAATTAATCGTTGCACCCCTAGTCTGAGTGTCTTTGAGTACAGAGAAAAGCGCAAATTACCGCAGATGTATTATTATTATGTTAGTGGCTAAATACACTGGCTGGATTTCTCCAAAAAACTTAAATCATTCAATGAGACAGACAGTAGGAAGACTAAGAGAAAATGTTTAGGTTATGTGTACTACACATTGTGTAGCCCTATACTGTAGGTGAGTGTGTTAACTGCTGCATGACCATAGCACTGCACTCACTGCCATGCATTCTCAAAGTTAATCTTTCACAGCTCCTCATTCCTGTGAGTCTACTCTACACCAGTGGTTCTCAAAGTGCTGTTTGAGAGCTAGGGTTCCAGGGGGCTAAAGAGTTCTTGCTCTCCCCAACTCTGGAACTTCCCGTCTTTGTCTGTACGTGGAGCTTCCTTCCCCTGTTCCTTCCTCCCATCCCACCAGCAACACAACCACACAGGCTTTCACAAACACAGTGGGCAGCCCGTCTATGAATTATATGACCTAGGGATAGCGTAGTAGAGAATAAAATAGGGCCCCGGATGTACACACACTACAGCTCCAATCTGCTGAATAGGACAAAGCCCTACCCCAGGAAATACAGAACTATGTATTGTAGGAAAAGGAAATAAACCCTTAAGGGCATTGTTTGTAGGAATATTACTGGAATAATGTGAGCAAAATAAAGTTAAAGTTGTACTATGTAACTTTTTTTATAAAACAAATCTTAAAATTCTCCTAACTATTAAATCACAAAAGTTTTAGAAGATCCGCGCCGTGAATTTCAGCCTGTAAAGCCTTCTCTGTATGTAAACTGAGATCCTTGCCGTGGACCGGATCTCGCGCCAAAATTGCGTCATCACACTACCGGCCAATCACAGCAAGGGTTATACAACTGCCGGCCAATCACAGCGCATCTTGAAGTGGGGTCGCTATGGCAGCCATATTTGTTGTCGCCCGTTTGTACCATCCCTTCTCTAGGTAATTTCGCCTACCAGGCAGGGTGAAGGAGTCCGTATCTCTGGAATTACTGAACGCACAGGAACAAGGGACCCCTTAAAAGATAGATCTCAGCGAGGTGGAGGCAGACGCGGGGGTCTGAAGGTACGAAAAACGTCCGAAAGACGCGGACGCGACCGCGGTTTGCTATAGGGCTAATGACCACTAGTTGGGCATCTTACACAGTATGGCTTTAAATTAACCACTTAAACCAGGGGTCTTCAATGTTTTCAGGTCTTCAACGTTTTCAGGCCAGGGACCCCTTAGTTGAGAGAGAGATGAAGCAGGGACCCCCACAACCTTTTCATAGATTCCATATAGTTTCATTGTTTGACAGCAGAATCATCCGTGTATTTTGGAATCATGTTAATTTGTATTTTCAGATATTTAACCACTTGAACCGTCAATACTTAATAAACTTGACCTTTCACTCTGTACTTAGTCTGCTCTTTTTCCCCTCTACACCAAACCTCTTTGCCGAAAATAGATCAAAATATCGAGTTCCAGGGACCCCCGCAGAAGCAACATCTGAGTTACAAATGTTCGCTTAAAAAATACATATATTCAAAGTTTGCATACATTTTCACGACTTATCAAAAATAGCAGAACTACAAGCTCACAGCGCAGCACTCAGTACCACGCTGTGAGCTTGTATATCTGCTATTTTTCTATATAGCTAATGTATAAAAGAATTCTAGGCCCCTCCACCTTGGGCCCTAGTAACTCAGTCCCACTTTTCCCCCGCTTGTGACGCCCCTGAGTGTAACAGACAGTAGCACCTACCGCTGCCTTTCACTTCCCGCACGTAGTTGCTAGGGAACCAGCCTGTTTTGCCGTTGAAGGAGCCTTCCCACCACCCCCCATCCTCCTGCCGGCTCACACTGATGATGTCACCCTTGGAGAAGGAGAGCTCGTCCTCGTTAGTCTGCTGGAAGGGGAAGCGTGCCCTCACCAGGACATGGCCACACCCACTGCCGTCTGACATGTCCTACAGGGACACAGAGACACAGAGGGATACTGTACTGCAGTGGTTCTCAACCAGAGGGTCGCCCAAAATATTTTTGGGGGGGTCCCCAGATGATTGACTTAATGTGCAACATTAAACAAACTAACATTAGGTTTAAGTGTATAGAGGGTGTATGCACATTTCTAAAGTGACCCTTATAGAACGCGAAATCAAACCAACTGGACCTGTACGGGTTGTGATAACAATAAATTTACCCCCATTCGTTCCGGAAGGTCCATTTGGTTTCATTTAATGAAATTTGTTAAATTATATTGTTAAAAGAAGTCTACACAATAAGACAATGTAGAATAATTGTTATTTTGATTGACTTTGATTGTGATCTGTCCTATAAATGGTAGCGCTTTTATCCAAGGCGCTTTACATAAATTGTGCATTACATTCACCCATTCACACAAGCATTCATACACCTGTGGCAGAGGAAACCATGCAAGGCACCAACCTACTCACCAGGAGCAACTAAGGGTTCAGAGTCTTGCTCAAGGACTCTTCCACATTATGTCAGGGGGAGGCCGGATTCGAACTGGGAACCCTTCGGGAACCCTTTGTGCTCTAATGTCGGTTTCTCTACCCCTGAGCTATGCCACCCCTAGTACCACATCAATATAGCATGGAATTACAAATACAAAACAGGGTTAATGTGATTTAACTTAATTATTTTGCTGCGGACCCCCTAGGCCTTATGGACCCCTGGGGGTCCCCGGGCCCGAGATTGAGAACAATGCTGCACTGTATATACATTACAAACACAGCAGATGCCATTACATATTTGAAGGATTGCAGCTATATTTTTCTCTTCAAAAATGTTATCTTTGTTTATTTATGCATGTATAAATGTAGAGTGAAAGGCCTTTATTAGCCTAAATGTTTCATAGTTTATTTTCGGTTTAGTTTTGTACCTACAGCACTACAGTATACTTTGCAATGTTCCACAGCTCTGCTTACACATTTCCTCATTCTGGTAGCTATACGTGTATCTATCTACAGTAACTGTACATATATTTCTTATTTTCCGCTTACTTTATTTCACATTTGCTTTGGGAAACATAGTTTTCCCATGGCAGAAGAAAGAACATTGAAGAGAGACAGAGGAGGAGGAGAATGAGAAGAAGAAACGAATGATGAGACAGAGACACAGAGGAAAAGGCAGATGGAAAGTGAGAGGGGATAAAAATAGAAGAGGATGGAGAAGGAAATAATGGATGGAGGTGAGCAAGACAGAAGAGCACGACGCAAGAGAGCAGGACAGGGAGGCCGAGTACGAGAGAGAAACAGGATGGGAGGAGAGGAAAAAACAGAGGATGAAGGAGGTAAGGAGGAAGGAGGGGAGGGAAGTGGCCTAACTATAGGTACAGTAATAACTAGAAACGTACTTTGTCGAGGTGCCAACTAAGTAGGCCATGATGTTTGGCCTATACGTGTGAGCAGAGCGCGCCATGAGGTGCACTCACCACTGGTATCACCGCTTCCAAAAAAAGAAAACAGATATATTATGATATATGCCAATGTCAATGACATCACCACTGGCATGACCAGGAATACTGGTACCTCATTGCCTGTTAATGATGATGACGCCCGGGTCGCCCGCCAGAGATGCTGGTCCCTAATTGTGTTCTGCAGTGTGTGCATGTAGATTGGCTATTTTTTACAATTTCAGCCTCTAATATCTGACAGTTTGGCCAATGTTTAATTTGCAATTTTAGAGGTATTAAAAAGTCCTTCAACTGTCACTTTAGAAATGTGCAGATACCCTCTATACATTTATACCGTATGTTGGTGGGTTTACTGTTGAGTGAGAAAACAATGTTGCACATTAAGTTAATCATCTGGGGACCCCCCAAAATAATTTGGGGACCCCCCTGGGAGTCTAGGTTGAGAAGCACTGCTGTACATGAACTGTACAGAACACAACTCTCCAACAGACGTACAGTATGTATTTGTAACAGATACTCGGCCCCCTCCTTATTTCCCTCTACACCATTTGGTGTAGAGGGGAAATAAGACAGTCTAGCCAGGCACTGGCAATCTTATGGTAACTGACCAGGCTGCGGTACTGGTGTTGTATCAGCTTGGAGGAGCGGCTCTGAGTGTTCAGCGAATCAAACGACTTGATCCTCAACGAGGTGGAGTGACGGACACACACGCTGTCCCCGCCCACTCTTATGTCTGAATACACAGAGAGAGAGAGAGAGAGAGAGAGAGAGAGAGAGTATTCATCAATAATAAAACACAGTACATTAATACATGTTCTAGTTCTTCATGTGGGTGTGAATACAAGCATCTCACACACACACACACACACACACACACACACACACACACACACACACACACACACACACACACACACACACACACACACACACACACACACACACACACACACACACACACACACACACACACACACACACACACACACACACACACATACGTACAGTACACAGATGGCCTTACCTTCGGTAGCTTTGTTGAGGGCAACCAGGGAGTTGAGGACTTTGGAGAAGTTTTGACCCTGAAGAAGATCATTGACTTCAAATGGCTAGAGGTGAGGAGAGGAGAATATACTGTATGATTTTGATAAAGACAGAAGTGTCATACAGTATAGTATTAGGCTACCCTTATAAATGCAAATACATAACGTTCACACTTAGTCCCACCTCCCACTCCTGTCTGGCCCAGGATTACACATAGTCTAAGCTGTCCTTCTAATCTCATCACACACACACATGCTCATGTGCAAGATCCAAACACACACTCATGTGCATGGTCAACTGAAAACCCTTCACTAGCCCCCTAATCTTGGGTGCACTACACACACTCACAGCCTTATGCATTCCCAAAGGCTTGGAGGGGCTCATTTAAAATACTGCATCCAGGAGGCTAAAGATCAAGGCAGGACTACGCTGCCTTGATGTTGTGCTGTGGCACCCTCGGGTGCTGTGACCGCAGTCCAGGGATGCTGTGGAATACTTTGAGAACATTTGGAATGTACCAATGTCACCTATAAATCTCACACAATTATTATCAGTTTATTATCAATCAGTTCCAACCGAAACGGATATTCTCTCAAGTTTTCCTCGCTAAAGATCTTGGGGGAAAAATAATGACGTATCTACAGTATGTGTCCCTGTCCACTACGTAGGCTGGCAAATGTGCTCTTCCTAACTGTCAACACATTTTTTGAGGCGATGAGGGGGAAATATCAATAGGTTTCTTAAGAACAAATGTTACAAGCATTAAGCAACTGACGACGATGAGCAGCGATGGTACCAAGCAAATTAACATCAAGGCATTCTGAACCAATGTATCCAGGATACAAATCCAAACACATATTTTAACAGACTGAAATCACAAAAGGAAATCTCTGTGCACAAGAAGGCTGAGTCAGTTGCCAAAACTAAAAAGCCACACGCTGTCACTGCCAGAGTCACTCATATTACCAGCATGCAAGAAAATGGTCTGAGCAATGCTAGGACCTGTCATCAAGGAAATAAAGAACATTCTGCTATGACATCACCATCAAACGGTGATGGGGTGGAATCCATCCTCAGTGAGAAACTATGGCTGCAGGGGAACATTTGGATTTAAAATTGACTATTGGAAATGGAAACTATGGCTGATGAGGACATTTGGATTTCAAATTGACCATTCAATTCACACAAGTGGCCACTGCCAGCTGATTGTCAGGTGAGGTATATGGATGAAGATTGTGAGAGCTCAGAGCAGTTCTTTTTTTGCACAGAGTTGGAGAACCATGCTATGGGTCATGAGATACACCCAATCATAGTGTGTGTAACATAACAACATAATAAACTTTCTTTTTCCTTAGTGTGGGGATGGAGTATGCCTCACAACACAGCAAGGCAGAGTTCTTTTTGCTGTCTTTTTCCTTAGTGTGGGGATGGAGTATCACTCATAACATAATAAACTGTATTTTTCCTTAGTGTGGGGCAGGAGTATCCCTCACTTTCAGAGAGTGCTATCAATGTGTTGATTAAATTCCCAACCTCCTATCTCTGTGAAGTGGCTTTCTGCCCTCTCACATTCATCATGAATAAGCTCAATAAGCTGAGCTAAAGGCCGTCAGTAGAATAGGACCTCCGGGTTGCACTGTCCACAATGGCCCTTGATATTGAGACTTTATAGTCAGAGAGAGGCACGTGTCCCATTACAAAGATTGTAAAAGTTCTTTGTAACACCTTTTGTTGAAGGCCTAACCATGGTCGTATCTTTTCATTTCAGGGCACCATTTCTAAGAGTTGTGTTTAAGAAGCTGCCTAAGTAGTATATCGTCACTGTCAGGCCTTACATCTCAATTGTTGTTTCATAATTGAATGCAATATGTTATACTTTATCATGACAGTGTCATACAAAAGTATATAAATGGCTGATCTATCGGCTCTCAATGTGATGCGTTGTGAGGTTGTAGACAGGGGTGTCGCACCAAATTCTGTTCCCTGGTTACAAGGATTCACTGCGTTATTTTGTGCCTTAACTATTGAACAATAGCAGATCTACAAGCTCGCAGCGCGGCACGCTTGTCAGGGTGGGGGGGATCCCCAGTTCAAATAATTATGATTATGTTGGGGGGCCTGCATGAAAAGGTTGAGAATCACTGTTCTACAGAGTAATGGTTCATGCACATTCCCCTCTCACAGTCAGTGGTAAGTAACTGCAGGCTAGATTTTCAAAGTGGGACTACAGTATGCAAAGAGTATCACTGTCCCACAAGGTCAATACCGAGCTAAAACAAGGAACAGCGTCTGAGCATCTGAGGAAGAGCATTTCTTCAGTAATGTAATGTGATCGCGAAAGCCATTTATGACATGTCCAGACATGTGAGGCGACTTGAAATTCTGCCAGTTTTATTTGAATTCTATCGTCTATAAAGATGATGGCGTTTGTTTTGGTGGCAGGGGAGCATGCGAGCCATTCTCATGTAACATCTTCTCACTGTCTGCCTGATTCTGGTGAAGGCATGTACTGAAGACGAAGACACCATCTAAGGTCACTCTAGATCAGTGGTTCTCAAACTTGGGGTAGGGTCCCCAAATTATTTTGTGGGGAACCCGGATGATTAGCTTAGGCCATGGCTACACGGAGCTGGACATTTCTGAAGCTAGTCATTTTTTTGTGCTGTTGGGGCTTGCAGCCACACAAAGCTGAATATTTCGTCTGTGAAACTGGATATTTTTTAAACCGGATAAATAAGTGGAGAGATTGAAAAATATCCGATTCACTGGAGCCGTGTAGACAGGGAAGCCGGATATCTCTGAAGACTTTACTGTGTGTGTGCTTGTTAGACCTAGATATTTTTCTATGTGGATATCGGAAAAAACGGGAATCCAGCTCCGTGTAGCCATGGCCTCAATGTAAAAACAATGTCTCACTCAACGGTAAACAAACCAACATAAGTGTATACAGGGTATCTGCACATTTATAAAGTGATAATTGAAGGATTTTCAAGACCGTTTTAATACCAAACTGGCCAAACTGTCAAATATTGTGAAAATAGCAGATCTACATGCTCACAATGACTCGCAACTGAGATTCATTCTGAGATGACTGCGACATCTCAGAATCCTGGTCAGCCAGCCAGTTAGTGAGCATGCCAAACAGATACACACATCCTAGAGTCACAACCTACAACTCACTCCTTCCCTTCTTTATCAATGTCTCTCTGTCCCATTCTCCTCCTTCATGTCCTGCACAATAAATCACACTGATGTTCCTTTTTTATTTTTTAAAGAACACGAGTGCAGGCCAGTTCACGGACCATTTAACGGCTCTGCAGTTATTACATCTCTGGACAAAATGACGCAGCCAGCCAGCCAGCCAGCCAGCCACTCTAGGGTCCTTAACGTTACACAGCAAGCATAAACCCCACCCCCACGTTCATTTGCCACGTCAGTCGCTGCGGGACAGACTCTCCCCACTCTCCTTGTCCCTGGGGTCCCACAGACAGGGGTGTCACACCAAATTCTGGGCCCTGGGTACAAGGATTCACTGCGGGCCCCCGATGAATGTTCTTAATAGGGGGGAGAAGGTTTAACCCATTTACACTGGGAATGCATTATTACGCATTATTTTGTGCTTTAACTATTGAAAAATAGCAGATATGCAAGCTCGCATCGCAGCACTCGTAGATCTGCTATTTTTGAAAAATCTTAAAAATTTGTTCAAGTCTTCGAATATTTCAAATCCTTCTGTTTCATGTTTCTATGTCAGTGGTGCTCAAACTTTTTCATGTGAAGGACCCCCAAAATGATATGTATTTGGCTACGGACCCCATCTCAAAATATTTAGTTCTAGGGACCCCCCAGGGGCAAAATTTGAGTTACAAATACATATATTCAAAGATTTGCACACATTTTCACGACTTTTCAAAAGATAAATAGCAGATATCTGCTATTTTTCAATAGCTAAAGTATAAAATAATTAAGGCCCCTCCACCTTGGGCCCTAGTAACTTAGTCGCCCCCCCCCCCCCCCCCCCCCCTTGTGACGCCCCTGGCCACAGAGGCTGCAGAGGAACGTCTGGATGGATGTACAGTACAGTAAGTCAGTGGGGCTGGCGTCAGGCAGTGAGCAGCAGTCAATCTGGTAATGGAGGCCTTGGCTCCCAACAGCCTAGCAGGCGTGTGGACCTAATCAACCTGATTGGAAAATCCACGGGCCGCCTGACACACTGAATTACATCAAGCCCCTCCCCCCCCCATCCTTCGCCTTAAACTACACCCCACCCTCTCCTTTCAGCTGTCCTGAAGAGACTCTCTCCTTCTCCTTCCACGTGGGATTCCGTCTGTCTGTCTGTCTGCATGCTCTCCCAGCCTCCTCTCCTCTAAGATGTCCTCTTTTCTTTTCCCAAAAATCTCTCTCTCCTTTCCAACCTTGTTTGTTACCTTCTCTTCTCCCCTATCCCCTCTATTTTTCCCCTCCCGTCCCGTCCTCACTCCTTAAGGAGAGGAGAGTCTCCTTCCTTCTCCATCTCCTTGTCATCACCCATCACTCCACCCTCCCTCACAGGGACGTGCAGAGAATGTTATAGAGAGGCAGGGGCTGACATTTCTAAAAGGGCCTTTTGGTGAAAATATCGAAAATAGCTGACCTCAAAGCTCACAACGTGTTGCGCTGTGACACATTGTGAGCTTGGGTATGGCATGGAAAGAGGGCATTTGCGTTTCTTTAACCATAGTAAAAACCACATTCATGGTCTTGAGAGGGCACTTTTTACAGATGGATAAAAGGGCAGGGGCTCAAGCCCCCTTTGATGTCTATGTGAGCACGTGCCTGTTCCCTCATCCCCCAAAGTCATACGCTCTTATAAATTGTGGACCCTGGCCACGCAGCAAGATTTGACATTGAGGGATTTTATCATGTCATTAGGAGGGCACATCAGCCTGGGGTGTGCGCTGGAGGCTGAATGGCTCAGTGACGCGTGTGTGCTGCATCACCATGACATCATCATAAGTTCATAGCCAGTGCAAGACCTGTGTTGAATGTAGGGGTGGGAGGTATGGAAAAATACAATATCACGATATTATCCCAAGCTGTATCACGATACACAATCTCATCATGATTCTTTTTCATGTTGGTTTTTAGGGTTATTTTTCAAGTTACTTAACAGTACAGTATACCCACCTACAGTACAAGGTAACAAAAACTAAAAGAAAAAGGAGTAACAGACCATTTAGACCAGTGGTCCTCAAAGTGGGGTCCAGGGACTCTCTGCGTTCCTTTTGGGATGTCTAAATTGATCCTTACAAGTATGTAACTCCGACAGTATGAAACCAAATGGACCCTTACGGGTCCATTCTTACTGTTAGAGTTAAGGGGAGACCTTGACATTTCAAAGTTTGAGAACTACTGATTTAGACCAAAATGCAGGTTTAAATGAATTCTGCAATGAATTTTGAGGCTCCCTCTCTGAAAAGGCCTATCGTGGAGACATTGTATCGTCTCAACGATATTTATCACCATATCACCCACCCCTAGTTGAATGTCATCGCCTCTCTCGCCATCATAAATGTGGCGGAGCAGCAAACGATCATGTGGATTTCACTTTCTGATCACCTCTCCCTCATTATTTCCTGCCTCTCTCCTCACGTTTTAAGGCAAAAGTGTCTAGAAAATAATATGTAAAATGTGTTTGATTTATATTCCCCCTGGTGAGTAAATTCCATGAATGAGCTAAGTAGCCGCAGCCAAGTTTCCTGAGTGGGGTACACAATAAAATCTGTCATGTGTCAATGAGACATTTAGTATTTGGGTGAATTGGGTCCTAAAGGACTGATCTAGTTCTACAGCTCTATAGACTACATCAGGGATTATCTTTCCATTTCAAGGACCCCCATTTTGATATGCGTTAGGCCCCGGACCCCTATTTTATGATTTTTCTTAACTAATCTCTGGGGACTCCACCTACACTGTAAAATAATCTATGTTAATTTAACTCTGAGTGTACGAATGGAACCAATTGGGTCCATTTGGTTCCTACATGTAAGTATCAGTCATTACAGCCTGATTAATTGCACACTGTCTGGGGTCACATTTTTAGGTGATAGCTTATCACCTAAAAGTTGAGGTGATAGCTCTTCACATCAGACTATGATAAAGCCTTTACAACCTGCATTACATCACTCAAAATGTTTACAAAACACAGGTTCACTCTGCAGGGGAAAAAGAATCTCAGACCGAATACAATAGCAACCAAACTAATCAGGCTTTAGCTGCATGGGGACACCCTGGAACCCTCTCAAGGACCTGTGGATCCCCAGACCCCACGCTGAGGTCCAGTGCACCACATCAACAGGCCTGACAAACATGAAAGTGGGGGACTAAGCTGGCCTGCTTATTAGAAGCACCTCCGAGCTGACAGCTCCATCAAAAACCAGGCCAAGCACAGCCAGCATCTTGTTCACATGGAGGCTCATTAAAGAGCTGCAAGCTGGTATGGCAGGAGTGTCGCACCAAATTCTGGGCCTTGGGTACAAGGATTCACTGCGGGCCCACCATGAATGATCTTCATAGGGGGAGGGAGTTGAACCCATTTAGACTGGGAACGCATTATTACGCTGCGAGCTTGTAGATCTGCTATTTTTGAAAAATTGTGAAAATGTGTGCAAGTCTTTGAATATTTCAAATCCTTCTAGACGCTAGTCAAATGTTTGTGGTACTCAAACTTTTTCATGTGAAGGACCCCCAAAATGATATGTATTTGGCCACAGACCCCCATCTCAAAATATGTAGTTCCAGGGACCCGAGAAGCAAAATTCTGTTACAAATGTTCGCTTTAGAAAATACACATATTCAAAGATTTGCACATGTTTTCACGACTTTTCAAAAATATCAGATCTACAAGCTCGCAGCGTGGAACTCGGTGCTTGTATATCTGATATTTTTCAATAGCTAAAGTATAAAATAATTAAGGCCCCACCACCTTGGGCCCTAGTAACTCAGTCCCACTTTTCCGCCCCTTGTGACGCCCCTGGGTGCTACCACTTTATTCATTACTCGTCATAAGCTGCTCTTTTCCATTCGCGGACGGTGCCATGGCTTTTTCCACATCGTCATAAATTAATCAATAGTGTGCGTGTGTTTGTTTGTGTAGTCACGTGGGTCATATCAGTTCAGTGCCTTTCACAGAGAGGGTGTGAGGGAGAGGTGTTACTACACCTATGCTCAAGGCAAGCACAATACACATACTGTATAGTCACACACACACACGCACACGCACACGCACACACACACACACACACACACACACACACACACACACACACACACACACACACACACGTTTCAGTCTGTTTACAGCTATGACTTAATCAATGCCAGACAAAAACACAAAACAGTACAGCCTCTTCTTTCTTTCTTGTTTCCACAACAAGTGTCACATTAATCCAAATTCACCTTGAACAGATATGTCCCTCATGCCATAACACAACTTGGATTTAATTCAAAGTAAACACGCAAACATGTCCAATATTATGTGATAACAGAGCTTGGGTGATGCTGCTGTCCACAAATGATCAAGGGTGTTTACTAACAGCTTACATTGTAGCCTAATAATTATGGACCACAGTTGAACCGCAGCATCAGTTTGCATAAAAAGTAGCCGATCACAACGCATTGCATTGCGATGGGCTGTTGTGACTCTTGTGAGCTTAGTTGTAGATCGGCTA
The DNA here is from genome assembly GCF_963921795.1 of Nannobrachium achirus. Classification (NCBI taxonomy): domain Eukaryota; kingdom Metazoa; phylum Chordata; class Actinopteri; order Myctophiformes; family Myctophidae; genus Nannobrachium; species Nannobrachium achirus. Next base: position 18,446,542 of record NC_137831.1, read on the forward strand.
TTTTTGCCAACATTGTTATTTACTGTCGACGGGGGAAAAGCGGTCCAAGTAAGTAGCCTGCAGAGAGGCCAATTCAGCTCCAGTTTAATAACAAGAATGGTCTAAAGCCACTTTTCGACTGCAGTTTTAGCACCACACCACACCACACCACACCACACCACACCACATAAAAACATCTACATTTTCCATTACAAAAAAGTACCCCTATCGGTAAGAAACAAATTGACCCTTTTAACTGTGATTATAATACAATATAAATTTGTATTACAACTATCCTAATTATAATGCACTGTAATGGATTATAATTGTGATTATAATACATTATAAAGTATTAATGTATTACTATGATAATTAAAATACACTATAATAGATTATTATAGTGGTTATAACACAATAGAATCTATTATCATGTATTACAACTATATCCTGGTGGTCTAAATGAAAAGTCAGTGAGTGATCAGTCATTATGAAGTGTTTGGCCCTGTTTGGCCTAGCTCAGAGAAAACCTGGCACAAGTGGGCGGTGTGGTGTGGAGTGGTGTGGAGTTGGGCCAGTGGAAATTGGGCTTAAGTGGCTAATTTGCCGTTATGTTGTTTCTTCTGTATCATTTAGAAAACAGATCCATAAATCAATGAAATGAATAGTAAAAAAATAAAACTCACCTCCACGCAGAAAGCTCCGCAGCCTTTTAGGAACTCGTTGATGTTGTTCTGACACTCGCTGTCACTTCTGGGCTCGTGGAAAACCTAGATAGAACGACACACACACATACATACATGTGACAAGGAGCCAAGGAGGTGAGGTGACAACAACATTGGATCCAACGGTTCATGTGAAGATTCCTGCTGGTAAGAGCCGAGGTACAACCGTTTCTGTGCGGCTCACACAGAACCCTCTCCTGGAATGAGTTCAGGTCGGAGCGGCGGCAGATATACAGTCCTGGTGGAAAAACATGATTATTATTCCAGACGCGCGCTGTGTGTGTGTCAGTGTGTGTGTGTGTATGTGTGTGCACTGCACTGTGCACTTGCTCTCCCTGTCCAATCTCTTTGGGAAGTTGGATTAGCCAAAAGGAGGAAGTGACGTTTTGTTGTAGTCCATCCATGGCATGATCCATGGCATGCGGTGCGCGCGGTTGGTTCGTTCGCTGTGTGTGTGTGTGTGTGTGTGTGTGTGTGTGTGTGTGTGTGTGTGTGTGTGTGTGTGTGTGTGTGTGTGTGTGTGTGTGTGTGTGTGTGTGTGTGTGCGCGCGTGCGTGTGCGTGCGCGTGCGTGTGCGTGTGTGCGTGTGTGTGTGTGTGTGTGCGTGTGCGCATGTGTGTGAAACAGAGAGAGAGAGAGAGAGATCTAAATGATTTGAAGACAACAGTTGGCTTGAACTTGAAGATCAGATCAGATATAATTTTTCGGCACGCGACACGATCGTGCGATGGAGACATGGAGAAATTGGTCGGTTAATTAATTCACACGATGATAATTTATAAGAATGAATGATTATCTTGAAATTTCCTTGACGACGATTTGACGCTTTGTTGAAGGCAGAAGATAAAAGGACACGTGCCGTTAATTATTATCAGGAAGAATGGGCATGTTATCCAGTTTAAATGTAAGAAGAAAAGAAAAACATTCACACATAATGGGCCTACATAATGACGAGACTTGAAAACGAAAGTAGGTAACTAGGCTATATATAGCTCTGCCTATGGCCACGGCCAGCCAATCCATAAAATATTTAGGAATTTCTTTCTTTCCCAGACAGCCTTCTTTGTCTCTCATGGAACAGTAGTTTTTCCTTGTCTGTGCCTTCAGGCTGTCTTTTAAAGAGGGTCTGTACTCTGTAGGCCTATTAGTAAAG
>NC_137831.1:18460895-18465895 GCF_963921795.1 Nannobrachium achirus
GAAACTGACTCATTTGATAGACTGTAGGGCAGGCCTATATAATTACTACATGAAACTGACTCATATGATAGACTGTAGGCCTATAGAATTACTACATGAAACTGACTCATATGATAGAATGTACAGCATCCTTGCATGACACTGACTCTGACAGACTGCCACCCAAAACTGCTGCTAGTTACTATATTCCTTATAGACGTACTCACAGTAGCTGCACAGTACTACACCGTAAAATCCTATGTGTTTTGATCCAAAAGGTTCCATGGTTAAACTAGAAGCAGTGCTCTTCCGAGCACAGGTCTCCACCAGGCCGTGCGTCCTGGTGGTGCTACTGTATAATAGGCCAATGTAAAAAGGGTGGCATATGTTCTTCACCTTAGATCTTTCATGGCAATCGGACGCTGCATGCATGATTTCAAGCATTGTGTTCCAAAAATGTGTTTTGCTAAAGTCTACCTGCTGGTGGCGCTATAACAGGACAATGTTAAAAAGGTAGCATTTGTTCCTTGACCTAGTGGGAATATGTGTGGCAAATGTCACGGTAATCGCAAGCTGCGTTGATGATTTGAGGCATTTTGTTCAAAAACTGAGCAATCCTGCAAACTTTGGAAGCTAATATTAGCCAATCAGGATGGAATATGAAATATCAGACGGATCGGACTTGATCACATGACTATAGAGATACTGTGTACCGATTTGCATGATTTTTGGATAAAATCTCAAGGAGTAATATCCAAAAATGTGTTTTACATAAGTCGGCCCAAAGGTGGCGCTATAAAAGGCTGATGTGAAAAATGCAGGGCAAAGGTTTATCCTTAGCCTCTAGGGAGTGCGCTTACAAAGTTTGAAACTGATCGTGGAGTTATAGGTAAAACCACAAATCGGGCTGTTATAGCGCCACCATGAGGCTGATAAAAAAATAAATAAGTGGCATTTCTTCCTCGGCCTAGTGGGAACGTGTGTGCGTTCCCACATTATCATGAAATCATGTGATTTCATGATAATTGCACTTTGCGTTTGTGATTTGAGGCATTTTGTTCAAAACGGCTCAATCCCACAAACTTTGGAAGCCAATCTTAGCCAATCAGGATGGAATATGCAAAATCACATGACTGTCGAGATATTGCCTACCGATTTGTAGGATTTTTGGACAAAATCTGTAAGAGTAGTACACAGAAATGTAGCAAACATCGGCCACTAGTTAGTGGCACTAGAAAAGGCCCATTTGAAAAATTTAGGGCAGAGGTTCTAGATAATTGGCATCCAGGGAATGTGCACCCTGTAGACAATATGCCTTCCGGTGTGTTCCAAGATTTCTAGCGGAAGTCTGCGTTTAACGGACGTTACGTCATGCGGTGCGGGTCTGTTTACATTCCCCAGCGAAAAAACTAAAATAGATTGTAGCTCTTAACTCACTCTTAATAGGTGTAACATTGCTTGAATCAATGTTTTTGTTTGTATATTGTTTATTGCGAGCGCAACCGACGGAGCAGGAGACGTAGACCAGGGTTAATTTCGTGCAGGGAATACGTTTGCAGGAACACCGCACCGTGAAAAAAATACAGCTTCCGGTGAAATTCCTACGGCGGAAGTTGAACGCTTTCTGCCTTCTATTGTCACCAGGCTTTTCTCTTCGGAGATGAGTAAGCCTGGCTACGTGAGGCTAGGGAATGTGTGTGCTCACTTTGGCAGCGACCGGGCCAACGGCGACTGAGATTTGGCGCTCACAAACTGCGAGGACGCACGCACGGACGGACGCACGGACGGACGGACGCACGGACGGAGAGGAAAACATACTCTCCCCCATGCCTTCGGCTGGTGGAGACAATGAACACCCGGGATTTTACTGTGTGTATGAAATCAACATCTCCAGAAGATGACGTGTTAAAGGGCACAGTCAGGACAGATACATGTACAGTAGCATGCAAGATTCTACTGCTGTAGAATCAGAATGCCCTTCAACTCACTTCAACTCAACTCTGTTCCAGTCCTGATGAAGAAATTGCGGCATCCCCACATCGTGCGTCTCATCGGGGTCATTGAAGCCGATCCCGTCTGGATAGTTATGGAGCTGTACGAACATGGAGAGGTCTGTATGAGTTTGTGAGGGCGTGCGTGCATGCGTGCGATTATGCAACAATGTTCTCTGCATTTGTACCTGTGTTTTTGTGTGTCCATATGATACTACAAATACATTAGCTCAGAAATTAAGCTTAAGTATTAAGTGTTAAGGTTAAGTATTAAGCATGGTGTTGTGTTGTCTAATTGACAGCTGGGTGCCTATCTTCAGAAGTACACACTGACCAATGGCACGTTAGTCCTCTACTGTCTCCAGATCTGCAAGGCAATGGCTTACCTGGAGGGACTCAATATGGTGCACAGGTATGCGTCACACACACACACACACACACACACACACACACACACACACACACACACACACACACACACACACACACACACACACACACACACACACACACACACTAGGGCATTCACCAAATATTCGAATATCAAAGTCACTATTCGACATTGTTCACCGAAGTCGAATATTTGCTCTTTTTTTTTTAAATATATAGTTTATAAAGCTTGGCTAGATAGGAAGTCATAAGAATGAGTTGTCAATGCCCCTGGTGGATGAATTTGTTAATGCTGTATACCCGGGCTTCTCAAACCTTTTAAGGCTGTGACCCCCAAAATAAACACATTTGAACTGGGGACCCCCATCCTGACAAGCACTTGGAATTGTAGCTAGGTATTACATTTAATGTGACTCGGTTCTGCAGATGAATATTGTGAAAATAGCCAAATTACATGCTCACAACGCCTTGTGTTGCGAGGCGTTGTGACAGGGCCGGATCTAGCCTTTAGCACTAGGTGGGGCAGGAAGAAATGATAGGGGGGACAAACACCCGAAAACACCCGAAATGCATAGAAAACTAAGCATTTTGTCACACTTATACCTACACACAATACAAACAACAGGTCTTACATCTATCTATCTATCTCTCTCTCTAATATCTTATCAGTCTACCTAGTTGTAGCATAACATTTCAAATAGTTTAATATTTTTGAAATTTTAGATTTTTGCATGCCATCATGTTTGGTGGGGCAGACAGGGCATTTAGGGGGGCATTGCCCCCCCCCTTGCCTATGCCTAGATCCGGCCCTGCGTTGTGAGCATGTAGATCGGCTATTTTCACAATGTTTCGCCTCTTGCTTACTTAATATTTGACAGTTTGGCCAGTCCTGTCGAATATTCGACTATTCGAATACTTTGAGGTCGAATAATTCAAATACTAAAAATCACTATTCGTGAATGCCCTAACACACACACACACAGAGTCACACAAGCTGGACGACTTTGGTCTGTCCTGTTACATCGAGGAGGAAGATTGTTTCAAAGGTGCATACGAACAAACATAATTATGCACGCACATGAATTAATTTCCACCATAGAGGTGTGAATGACACTGATGTGTCTTTCTCTGAAAGGTGTTGTTATATTCTCTGTTTCTAGAGAATGTGATGAGAATGGAGTCTCATCAGGCTATGTCAGTTTCGGATTGTTCACCGCGCCCAAAACCACTTCCAGGAAGCAGACATACACTATAGTTGCTAATGAATGTTTCAGCGAGACAGTAAGCAAAGAAGATGATAAACCAAATACTATTCTGGGTTCAAGTGGGTCGTGGAGTAGCAGGGATTCCCTCAGACCAATTCAGTCACGACATGATGCGTGGTTTAAGGAGATGTCCTCATCTACTCTATGTCAAAAAAAGGTGTTTGAAAACAAAGATCCAATAATAATAAGTGGAGCTGCATTGAAGCAATCCAATAGATCAATAGAGGGCCCAGTAACTCAGCCTTAATTCTTTTATACTTAAGCTTGCGCTGCGAGCTTGTATATCTGCTATTTTTGAAAAATTGTGAAAATCTGTGGAAATCTCAATTCAATATGTGTTTGTGTTGTATACATGTATTGTATACTACCGGTATATAGTATATAATTACTACTGATTTGTTGGTGTCCATGTTTTAAAAAAAAAATAGAATAAAAAAGCACATAAACACGCAAAGAAAAGTATGATTCTGTGATCATTCTTTCTCCATCCATCTCTTATCACCTTCCTTGTCTTGTTCTCTCCATCTGTGTCCTTCAGGGACATTGCAGTGAGAAACATCTTGGTGGCAGCTCCTGACTGTGTGAAGCTGGGCGACTTTGGTCTGTCTCGTTATATTGAGGACGAGGATTATTACAAAGGTGCATACACCCACACACACACACACATACACACACACGCGCGCGCTCGCGCATACGCACACACACTCACTTTCATTATTTTCCACCATAGAGGAGTTAACCACACTGCTGTGTCGACATGTTAATAACCATTTCACATCCTGTGGCAGTTCCGTTTGCACTTTGTGTCCCGCACAAAATGTGTCAACACTTGCAGGGGTGTCGCAACAAATTCTGGGCCCTGGGTACAAGGATTCACTGGATTATTTTGTGATTTAACTATTGAAAAATACCAGATCTACCGAAAAATCGTGAAAATTTGAATATCTTTGAATATTTCAAATCCTTCTAAGGTTTTTTGAAAAACCTACTGTATGTCAGTGGTGCTCAAACCTTTTCATGTGAAGAACCCCCAAAATCATATGTATTTGGCCCACAGACCCCCATCTCAAAATATTTCGTTCCAGGGACCCCCCCAGAAGCAAAATTTTAGTTACAAATGTTCGCTTAAAAAAATACATATATTCAAAGATTTCCACACATTTTCACGATTTTTCAAAAATAGCAGATATACAAGCTTGCAGCCCGGCACTTGGTGCCGTGCTGTGAGCTTGTATATCTGCTATTTTTCAATAGCTAAAGTATAAAATAATTAAGACTGAGTTACTGGGCTCTAGCAAATCAAGCCCACTTTTCCCCCCCTTGTGATGCCCCTGAACACTTGTGTGAGGTTCTCCAAAGGTTTTTGCTTTTTTGA
>NC_137831.1:18470895-18545895 GCF_963921795.1 Nannobrachium achirus
CGGCCTAAAAAGGTTTGAGAACCCCTGTTCTAATCAGTCACAATCAGAATGACATGTTATTATGTGTTGTGGTGCAGGGGAGAGAGGAGAGAGAGACGGAGAGCGTGGAGGAGACCCTGTGGAGACAGAGACAGGAGATGCAGCGAGACAAGGAATGGCTGGAACGCGAAGAGAGACAACTGGTGACAGTCACATAGAAATACACATTAACTAAAGGGAGCAAGCCCACATCAATGCAACTCATTTTCTATTCACAGCATCAGCCATACTGTAAATATAAATACAGATCATGTCCCCCTTAACACGTTTATTATTAATACATCACCAAACTTGTGTGAATAGTTGTGTCAATGATGGTTGAACATGATTGCGTGCTTGATAAGTCATGGATGTTTCAGTTTAGGCTAGACTTTTCGTATCAGTTTGTGCATTCAAATGCATTAAAACACAATGATAACATAACATTTAAAAAAAAAACTATTATTAGCTATTTCAAGCTTATCTCTATAAGCTGTTTTTGGATGTTCATACCTTATTGAAATGAATAGAATCCATCATTGGTTTCCTAGAGAATTTAAAGGAGCTATAGTCAACTTTTTCTTAAAAACGGATGCTAAAATAAAAATAATGTTTCTAAAATATTTTATAAAAAAATATGTGTGAATAGAAATATGTTTCTATTCAAAAATGACCACAAAAAGCGCAAAATTTAGATAAAATAATCATTTTGGCCATTGTCAGACCGACACTTTGTTTACATTCTAGTCTATAGACTAGGATGTATACAAAGTGTCGGCCCTACAATGAAAAAGTTGACTATAGCTCCTTTAACTACAGTATGCTTTGTAAAAGTGGTAATGTCAAGTATAACGTGAGTCACACATTCCTCTAAATCCTTTAAAACCTGTGATTTGACATTGTGCTTCTCTGCAGGATCCCGTTATGCAACAGGATTCAGATAGCATCAAGGTATGTTGGCTGCATAGTGTGACTTAATGTTTGATGTTAGAAGTAAAAATACAATATTAACTGGAAGGCTGAAAATCCTCCATCTCAAAGACATTGGTTGAACGAATTGACTTCCTATTGTACTCCTGAAATGATCTTGTACTGTATAACGCCAGGAGGAAACCAGCAACATACAGTATGAGAAAATATGGGGTCCTTTTATCACTGCGCCCTTGTAACAAAATGCGATATTGTATTATGTATGTTGTTAATCATACAAATGTAAGGATGGAACTTGTACTGTATCTGGGGTTGTGTCGTTGTTGTTCTTGTCTTTTTCCAAATCTTGTGACATTACATGTTGTCTAAATAAAACTATCTTACAAAATAAATAATAATAATACAATATTAAACTTAAACATGGATATTTTTTATAACTTTAACACTCTTTGACACCCTTCCCTTTGCTCTCCTGGTTCTGTTTGCTGCCCCATGAAAAGAAAGAGGAACATGGTGAGTAGATAATAAAAAAATAAATATATTCTCTAGGCTCCTATACTGGATTGCATGATAAAAAATAAAAAATAAAACAAGACCTAAAAGAGCAGGCACAAGCATTTCTCTTCTCCCAATCTCTCTCTCTCTCTCTCTCTCTCTCTCTCTCTCTCTCTCTCTCTCTCTCTCTCTCTCTCTCTCTCTGTCTCAGGTCCTCCTCCAGAGAAACCTCCCATGAAGCGACAACTCTCCACAGTCGCACAGGCACAGGTACCACCTGCCCCCTCCAGTGTACAGGTACGGGTACCACCTGCCCCCTCCATTGCACCATACACATTGTTTTGAGACAAGATGACAAGATGTTTATGTCTCTGGAAATTAGCTTCCGACTTTTCGTCGGAAAGGTCCGGTTCAACTACAAAATAACGTTGCATCTTCTGAAAAGTATTGCCCGAATTAAGGCCTGTCCATACTTTCTCCGTAATGTTCGATGAGTTGGACTTTCCGACGTGCAAATTTCTGAACTCTTATTCGGTCTAATGCTTTTCAGAAGTTGCGAGTGACGCAATTTTGTAGTCGAACCGGACCTTTTGACCGAAAACGGTGGTTTCGGTTAAAGTATGGACAAGCCTTTAGAGTTCGGAGAGCTGCACATCGGAAAGTCGGAACACTCCGACGAAATGTTTGGTGGTCGGACAGGCCTTTAAGTTAAGGCATAAGAGCTGGTACTTTAAGACAATCAAAATACAGCCCTAAGGATTTTGCCATGTAGATTGGGGTCCCAGAGATTAAAATCGTATCAAACTGGGGGTCCTTGAATTACTGTCATAGAAAAGAATAGCAGTTATACAAGCTCACAGCGCGTCACGCCGTGTCACTCTTCGAGCTTACACGGCTGCTATTTTTGAACAGTTTTTTGGTTGACGAGCAGATGTCATGTTGTTGTTGCAGCCGCTGGCCACGGCGGAGCTGGACAGGTCAGGGGACCTGGTGTACACCAACGTCATGGCACTGGTCAGGGGCGTGGTCCACCTGAAGAACCAGGTCAACACGCTCACTGCCTCCGAGTACCCCAGTGCTGTCAAAGTAAGTGTGTGTGTGTGTGTGTGTGTGTGTGTGTGTGTGTGTGTGTGTGTGTGTGTGTGTGTGTGTGTGTGTGTGTGTGTGTGTGTGTGTGTGTGTGTGTGTAGTATACTTGTGAGAGTCCCAATTACAATTTAAGAAAAAATATTGTTTTGTGCAAAAAACTGTTGTTCGTTTAAATGATTATGATTAGACTCCTCCTGACTATTTCTTCACTCGCACGCAGATTTTTAAATATCTGTGCTGTTATTCATGCCCGCACTGTTTTATTTTTGCTTGACTCACTGCCTTTTGAAAAAAGAAATAATAATAATGTTGTTTAATGTTTTTACTTTTCTTCTCTTTTCTGCTTTATTGTTAATCATTTGTACTTTTACTATTAAAGGGGAAGACCACCCATTTTCAATATTGAACTATATCATTAATATACCTTTCGAGGAGTTGTGTGGAAATAAAAGAAAGTTCCCCCCTTCTGTGTTGCCTAGAACTGGAGGATTGATTTTGGGGTTTGTATTGTAAAGTACTGATCACACAGTACTTAACAATACAAACCCCAAAATCAATCTTCCAGTTCTAGACAACACAGAAGGGGGGGAACTTGTTTTCTATTTCCACACAACTCCTCTAAGGTATATTAATGACATAGTTCAATATTGAAAATGGGTGGTCTTCCCCTTTAAGCACTTGTGCTTCATTTTTGCTCTGTAAAGCACTTTGAGCTGCGTTTCATGTCATGAAGGGTGCTATGCAAATAAAGTTTATATTATCATTATCGCTAGGAGGTGGGCTTGACTCTTCGTAGTCTGATAAAAAGCGTGGAGGAGATCCTTCCCACTCTGCACGGCTCCGTCAAGACAGAGGTAGGCTCCTCCTACTCTACTCAAAACAAACCGAGAAGATAGAAACCAAATGAGAGTGTGCTGTCACGATTATGACAGTTTACATGACAATTAATTGTCACTCAAATAATTGCGAATAATGATTTTAATTGTGTTTTTGTTGTTGACAATTACATTTATTTTTGGCTTTTCGGCTTTGAAATTGCACACAGCAGATATGACACATAACCTAAAATATACAAAGAAGTTACTGACAGATTATGTACCAGGGGCGTCAATTGGGTACGGCAGGGGTATGCAGCTGCCATACCCTGGGTCGGGGGAAAATAAAAGTTACTTTTAAATATAAATCCATGAATGTCTCTTTGTCTATCTGCGCTGGTTATTATGCTGTTAAATTGCAGTAAAATAACTAATGCAACATTTAACAAAATGGTCACTTTAACAAGGTATTATAATTATATTCTCCACACTTGTATTCTCCCAATATTGACAAGATGGTATATTCCCAGGTTCCGCATTTCAGCTGCACAGGTGCAATGCATCATTGTTAATTGTGGCACGTTTACTAACATGCCAAGTTTAGCTGCACTTGAACAACCGTTCCAGGCTGCTACATGCCTGTTGCTACATGACTGGTGACACCAGTCATGTTGCCATACCTTAGCTTTTTCTGAACTGACGCCACTGTTATGTACGCTCTCTCTCTAGATCGAGGGAACACAGCGGCTGCTGAACAAGGACTTGGCGGAGCTGATCAGCAAGATGCGACTGGCCCAGCAGAACTCTGTGACCTCCCTGAAGGACGAGTGCCAGAGGCAGATGCTGGCGGCCGCCCACACCCTGGCCCTGGACTCCAAGAACCTCCTGGACTCCGTGGACCAGGCGCGCGTCAGAGCCCACCTGGCCAAGCCCATGCCAGAGAATGACCGGTATTGACGCGTGTAGGCCTATCTATTCTGCATCTAGCTCAAGGCTAGACCCAAATTTAGAGTGAAAATTCTTAACTCAAATCTTTGCTTCTGGGGGTCCCAGGAACAAAATATTTTGAGTGTGTGAATTTCTTATTTTGTATTTTCTTTATTGAGAAGGAGAAGTGATACCTGTTTGCCCTTGAGCCAGTGCTGCCTTTGGTGGAGGGGGCTACAGTACGGACTTCATGTACTCTGTGTATGTGATCTTTCCCTAAGTCTTGCACATGAGAGAACTCAAAGAGAACTATTGTGATACTCTTTATTGTCAATTATAATATGCTCAATAAAATAAATATTTAAAAATAAAGAAAGAAAAGGAAAAACACGCTTGTGTTGGACCCACAGTAAGCGCATGTTCTGACAATCATTTTATTTCCTGTGGTTGCATGTTGCTATTAAAGTGTGTTCCCTTCATTTTCCACATGAGTTGGTGATAACACTGCTGCGTTATTCTGTTTTAACCATGTGAAAAACAAATGACATTCCCCCACTAACTCTAATAGAAAGATAGTGTACACCTTTCAACCATGACATCTGGGGCTGTTAAGTATGACATCATTTTGTAGGCAGAGGAGAATTTCTGCCCCCAGTTTCCGTGAATCTTTTTACTATTTTTACTATTTACACATTTTTCTTCTCTTTGTTGTTGAAAGGAAAGTGTTAGAATTATACTTTAGTCGTTATTTTTTAGTCGTTGTTTTTTGAAATAGCGAGGGACAGAAAATGCTCTGGGGGCAGATTCTCCTCTGCCTACAAAATGATGTCACGGCTTAAAAGCCCCTGTGGTAATAATAATAATAATAATGCATTTTATTTAAAGGCGCCTTTCAGGACACTCAAGGTCGCCGTACAATTCCAAAGGACAGTCATTAAAAACAGGCAAAGCATACATCAACGTGTCAACAACAGAATACACAATATATCAAAAAGCAATAAAAATAAAAATGAAACACTGAAATAGAACAAAATAATACATCAATATATCAAAATCAATAGTAAAGGAGGGGTGAGGGTAGGTATACAGATAAAAGGGTGATGTGGGTATGTTAGAGTGAGTAAGCCAATTTGAACAGGTGAGTTTTGAGTTGGGATTTGAAAGTGGTTATGGAGTCAGACTGTCGGATGTGAGGGGGTAAGGAGTTCCAGAGTCTGGGTGCAGTACAGCTAAAAGCCCTGGCACCCGTGGTGCTGATGCAAGCACTGTCAGGGGGCCAGTCAAGTGGTGGACATTATTGACATTATTGTCAAAATGTATTTTTTCACATAAATACCAAACTATTAGAGCTCATGGGAGAAGAATGTCCAGATGACTGTTGAACTGAAGAGAATAATGATGTAATGCTGTGAATTTCAACCTTTTGAAATTGAAGGATATTAATGAAGCCATGACATACTGAGATGCATCTCTTTCTCTAGCTCTGGTCCAACAGAGCTACTCTTTCTCTATCTATCAGTGACAGTTGCACACCTTCTCCACCAGGGGGCGGTCTGGTCCTTCGGCACTTTCACCCGGAAGTAGAGATGGGATTTATGGTTCATTGAAGTGAGCTGGATCTCTGGGATCCGTTCCTTTCAAAGAGCCGTTCAAAAGACTGTCTAATTTTAGTTACTTTGTAGATTTTGATTATGATTACAAATGACTTAAACCCTATATACATTTCTGCCATTTGAAAATAACCGCTCTGCATTATGAGCTTGTAGATCTGTTATTTTCAAATGATTAATTTTTCTACATATTATTCATTGGAAAACTTGTGAAATGGGAGATTCTGCATAATGAGTACTTTTTTGCTATTGCCTATTGGTCCATAAAGATTGACCTTGTCCATAATATGCAGCACGAGAGCAGGTGTGTTTAAAAAAATCGCACCCGTGCGAAGTAAGCGGTGCAAACTAATTCCTGCGCGAATCAGTGTTGATAGGCATGCATGGCAATATTGTTTTTGTTGTGTATGATGTCAGTCTAGAGGTCTGCTCAGACTATATAAGTCTTTATCGTCATTTCTCATCAGTTAGTTGACCAAGCTACGGATTGTAACTTGTAGGAGTGTCGTAGTGTAATGATAAGTGACCTTATTTACTTCCAGAGAGGCCTCCAGAGAGGCGAGAAGAGGCCAGAAGATGAATATTTTAGTTTTTCAAAGTCTGTTCATTTGTATTTTAAACTTGTATTAGCTGCCTATCATTTATAACCTGTAAGATTTTCCACAGTCTGTCTAAAAGTGTGGTTATTTTATCGCATATAAGTGATATTCATCTAATACAATTTTGAAATTCAAGGTTAGCACCGCTCAATAATTTTTTATGACGTATTTTACGCGGCCTAAACGCGTTATGACGTATTTTACGCAGCCTAAACGCGTTATGACGTATTTTACGCGGCCTAAACGCGTTCTAAATCAGGGTTAACCAATCGGGTGCCTCTGTGACTATGACATCATGGACAGATCAACAGAATCGAAGTGTTTCATTGGTCTAGCGAACTCATGTCATCATCATTTGTGACATCATAGTTTTGGTAAAAAAGCGGTCTATAGGAGCGGTTAGCACCGCTCAAAAATCAAACCTCGGTTTGAAGTGAAGCGGTGAACTTTTATTCTGTGTTCTAGAGCTTAAGAATTCTGAATTCTGAATGAATTAATGATTTTATCTGGAGGGCCGAATTCTCATGTGAAGCTTGACCAATCGTCAAAGTATGGTCTCATTGGACATTTTTAATCATCCAATCATCAGACCGGGACGGACACTACACACACATTCTGGACGTACAGGACAGATAAAACCTGTTCATTCTGGACTGAAATGACCATATATGGACATGAGGGGACACACATGGGACACACATTTACGGATAGATAAAACCTGTTCATTCTGGACTGAAATGACCATATATGGACATGAGGGGACACACATTTACGGACAGATAAAACCTGTTCATTCTGGACTGAAATGACCATATATGGACATGAACGGGACACACAAAGCCACTCCTTGGAAGCGGCTTTCACCGCTTCAAAAAAAGAAAAATCATTTGTTCATTTCCTGTGTCACCTCTTTGAGGATGTCCTCCTCCAGCTTGGAGGTGTCGTACTCCCTCAGCATGTCGTACTCCACCCAGGGTCGGGCCCACTTCTGGGCGTGCTCCATCTGCTCGGGGGTCAGGGCCAGGTCAAAGCGGATGCCCTGGATGTTGAACTTGGGACGCTCCCAACGCTTGGACCACGGCTTCGGGCGCATCCTCACCTTGATCTTGTTGACGGGCACTTCTCCTGTAGGGGAGAAGGGCACAGGCTTCATGTCCGGGTCTACGGTGCTGTACTCGGGCAGCGCGTCTTTAAGGTACATCAGATCATCATCCAGCCTCTTCTCCAGCTTCAGCAGTTCGATCTGCTGGATCCGAGGGTTGTACAACTCATAGCAGATCTCCACACCTTGGCCATCAATTATCTTCCTAAGAACAAATGTGGCTCCCAGTCCCTTGCCACTCCTCTTGGTGCAGATTCCCACAAAGCGGTTGGTTTTCCCACTGGCGTGTGGATCAGCCATGTTCACAGCTAGGATACTTCCCACGTAGAACTCAGGAATGTTCAGTACTTTCCTCCGGCGGATCATATCTTTCCTCTCCATGCGGAATTTGAAAGGATCCGTTCTCGCACGAGCAGGGATAAACTCTGGACTCAGAAAATTTCGGAGGGATGACTCTGTTTGTGTTTTGTCTATGATGACAGGTTTAGGGGGAGGCATGAATCTGGGTGGTGGACCCCCATCACCACTGCCCACAGCCAAGCGAGCTACAGACGTAGACAGGAACCTTTCGTGTATTCTGAGGTTTCGTAATAATCTTTGTGCTGACATTACGTCCAGCTTCTTTGTGCAGACTGCCATGATTGACCTTGTGTTATTGTATCATCACATGTTGCTATTGCTTCCTCCCATGTGTTTCTGCACACATTCCATCTCTATGTAGAAGAAATGATGACACAATGTGTTATAGTACATGCATATTTATAGTGTTTATATATCTGTATAGTGCCTGTTGGAGTACATATTTATGCTTATGTGTTGGCTACTGCAATGGGAACACCATCCAACTGTACAAATATTTTATAATAATAATAACCAGTAAGAAAGTAAGAAGCCCTAAGGGTGAGGAGCAACCTAGCCTTAAAGGGTGAGGTCGCACACATGGGTGCATGAACATGGCTGCTTTGGCATGCATACCCTTCTGCTGAGCTGGTCGAGTCATGTCAGAACAGGTCAGCTATATCCATATATGGAGTCCTAAGATCAGATGTAGAGGTAATAACCAGCTACATATATGGAGATCTAGGTGATGAGGTCAGTATCGTGATCTTCATATATGGAGATCCAGGTGACGATAGTCAGCAGCAGTCTTGATTTGCAAACAAATTATGTCTTGGCCATATATATGTAGCGTCCATAATGGGCATTGCCAAATATGGGCATTCCCATATATGCGCTTAATATTGATGACATCGGGACAGGGATCTCCATATACAGTATGGGCATAAAAGGGACCACTAGTGGTGAGAGCGAGCCACCCGGCTTGAGCACATGGCTGCAGCAGTAACACGTGTCTAAGTTGTTCATGGAAAAGCAGTAGTCCAAGCATTAGTCGCCCAAACGTCTTTGAATACATGTAGATGTCGTATAACTGGGTGAGATGATCCTTGGACTCCATTCAGCTTTTGAAGTTGAACTGTTCAAAAGGAGACACACTGCATTATGTTCATACACACACTAAGAAACAAGATGGGCTCTTGTGGATCTTGCCTTCTGCTTTTAGTTTAATAGAATTTGGTAGACTTGCCAATAGTCAATATTAATTATTGTTGAAGAATATGAACACTTAGTCAAAATGCATTACAAAGGACATGTTTGCCACGGAATATACAAGAAAGTGAACGTGAAAACGGTCGTCTTCTCCTATATAGTCACTGATTTCTGTACTACACAATAGGTCTATGTGATATTAGCTCAATTTAACTCCAGTATACACCTTAAAAACATTGCAATTAGTATTTACCTACCTCCCGAGAGCTTTCTTTAGTTGCCAATGTATCCTGATGTAGCACTCCTGCACTACTAATGAATAGAGGCTGTGTCCCGAGTTGTTTTGTTAAATTCACAGCCCCTTTTCTACTGTACATTAACTCCTCTTTCTTCTAGGTAATTAGAGGTAACTTAAGATAAATATTGTAACCCTTTAAGTTTACTAGGTAAATATAGGCTAAGTGAATGCTTCCATTATTTAAATACCCAGAAAACATGCAATATCCCATGGATCACTTCAATAAATAACCCAAGAATACCTATGTGGGCCCACAACCTTTCACAGTTGACACCTTACATACCAACAAGCAACAATGAAGAATTAAATATAAAAATCAAACCTCGGTTCGAAGTGAAGCGGTGAACTTTTATTCTATGTGTTCTAGAGTTATGAACTCTGTGATCTATACATTCTTTATGTTCTGAATGAATGAATGATTTTATCTGGAGGGCCGAATTGTCATGTGAAGCTTGACCAATCCTCAAAGTATCCAATCATCAGACAATCATGGACTGAAATGACCATATATGGACATGAGGTGACAGACATTTTGTTTTTGATAAAACCTGTTCATTCTGGACTGAAATGACCATATATGGACATGGGACACACATTTTGTTTTTGATAAAACCTGTTCATTCTGGACTGAAATGACCATATATGGACATGGGACACACAAAGCCACTCCTTGGAAGCGGCTTTCACCGCTTCAAAAACAATGCCCTGGCTGCAGGCCAATAAACGATGCTCGGGTACAAATCGGCCTGAAGCGGATGGCCCCTTCACTCTCCTGAGCAAGGAAAATAAACTAAAGGTACCTTTTATGTGACGAGTGTTTGTGTTGATGAAATTGTTCAGAGCCCCTCTCCAGCAGTGCACCTATGTCCCGACTTCCACACAGGGAGAACAGCAGAAGAATGTCCAGGAGGACGCATGAGCTGACAGCTCACTGCAGAAAACATCACTCCGTTATCCAAACGTATACCAGAGACTTTACAGGCTTTTTTTTTTACTTCTTTAGTTCTAAAGTGTGCCTCTGAGCTAATGAGACTTAAAGCTAAAGAAGAACCTGCAGGATCACAGTTTAGAATGTTACAGCAACTTCACCGCAGTTGTGGAGCAGACACACGGAAATGACAGTGTAATACTTTTTTTTAAACTTTTTCCACAATTAACTGACACAGCCTATATGCTCCTGTCTTCTTTATCTCTCTATCAGGGGAGGCCTTAGCTATGTTACACCAGTTTCAATTGAAACGGGCCTCAGCCACCAAGGGGCCTTCAAGAGCTAGCCAGCAAGCCTTGTTCAACTTGCAACACACGTATAACACTTTTTAATAATCATATAACCTTGTTAATATAACGCCATTTAGGTCAATGCTATAACATTATGTAGTGATATAATAATAATATATAAATAGCAGGCAGTCATTGACTATAAGTCAACTTCTGTGTGCAATTGTTGCATGGCTACTGTGGCCTGGGTGCGCTGGCGGTGACGTCATCAATGGCTCTTGAAACGGGCCTCCAGATTACTAAGGCCACCCCTGCTCTCTATTGTGTTCTTTACAGCTTTTTCACAAAATACACAGAAACATTAGAAATGCATAGTGCCTGCACCCCAAAACCATTGTACTCAAGCAGGCGCTCTAGCTCTACAGGGCTGGTGAACTTCATGAATGGGCATTAAGACAATCTCCCTCAGTGAAACGTTGCTGTTGTTTGTCTGGACTCTCACCTGGGGCCAATCCGGTATGGTTCAACCTGTCAGGAGTTTGAACGTCCTCTGGCATTGGACCCGGGATCACTGAGTCACTCAAGCCTCTCCTCCACGGCAAGGTCACAGCAAGAGGAGAGGAGGTGGACCACTGATTTTGTATTGTTTAATGTTGTATCGCTCTTTTTTAGGCTGTTGTGTGTCAACAATAGCCCTGCTTTTGTTATTTTTATTTTTGAGCAGTGCCAACCACTCCTACATCTGGCTTTGTCTGTTTGTTCCACGTCTGTCCGAACTGTGATTGGTCAGTTGGTGTATGCACGCCCAGGTTCATATTGGCCAAGCTTCGCGGACGCTTAATGAAATGAACTCATATGAATAGCACCACTCACTTCACACTGGGTGTGGTTATTTTTTAATGTAGGGGTTACTAATGCTACTACCGCTAATAATATTATACTACTATTGTTTTTAGGATGTTATTTCAGTGTATTTGTTTTGTTTTTGTATGTCTGGAGTTGGTGTTAAAGTGACTGTCTTGTTTTTATTTGGGACTGTTGTATTTCCTTCCTGCAAAACAATCTGCATCACCACATTAAGACATCACGAGGTGGTTCCTCACTGACGGGCATTGGGACACTCCACTTTACCAGCGAAGATCACCCTCTGTGGCTGGTCAGAGGGAATTCCTTCTTTGTCCTGAATTTGGGCGTTGACATTCTCAGGTGCTATGGTATGACTTGGCTCTCTTGACAGCGGACTGCATTCGTTGCCTCAGTCACAGCATTAGGTGGAGTGGTC
The DNA here is from genome assembly GCF_963921795.1 of Nannobrachium achirus. NCBI lineage: Eukaryota > Metazoa > Chordata > Actinopteri > Myctophiformes > Myctophidae > Nannobrachium > Nannobrachium achirus. The sequence goes on from NC_137831.1 coordinate 18,482,827, forward strand.
TTCTTTTGGATGTTGTCAGAGACAATGTTTCAGATGGGTTTAGCTGATGGACACTGGGACCTGCCCTGTCGAACCACTGTCCTAGTGCCTAGTCATGTACTTTGAGTCATTTTAGTCATGTCACATTTTAAATATTTGTACGTCATGGACCAGTGGTCCTCAAAGTGGTGTTCCAAACAGGTCTCTTAGAGTTAAGGGGGTTCTTGAATTTAAAAAGTTTGAGAACCACAGATGTAGACAATATCACAAAAATAGAGAGAAAAAAAAACATTTAACCACTTGGTTGACCCCAGACCCCCAGGTCTCTGTATTAGGCCCTCTCCTGTCTTTGTCCTGAATGTTGGCCATCACTTGGTTCAACTTCCAGGGTGATGGTCTTATCAGCGAGGGTCTTGACAAAGATCTGCATTCCTCCCCTCAGACGCAGCACAAGGTGGAGGGCGGATTCTTTCTTGATGTTGTAGTCAGAAAGGGTGCGTCCATCTTCCAGTTGCTTGCTGGCGAAGATCAGTCTCTGTTGGTCAGGGGGAATTCCTTGTCTTGGATCTTTTTCTCAATGTTATCACTTGCCTCAACCTCCAAGGTGATGGTCTTGCCAGTGAGAGTCTTGACGAAGATCTGCATTCCTCCCATCAGACGCAGCACAAGGTGGAGGGTGGATTCTTTGTGGATGTTGTAGTCAGAAAGGGTGCGTCCATCTTCCAGTTGCTTGCCCGCGAAGATCAGTCTCTGTTGGTCAGGGGGAATTCCTTCCTTGTCTTGGATCTTGGCTTTGACATTCTCAATGTTATCACTTGCCTCAAACTCCAAGGTGATGGTCTTGCCAGTAAGGGTCTTGACAAAGATCTGCATTCCTCCCCTCAGACAAAGCACAAGATGGAGGGTGGATTCTTTCTGGATGTTGTAGTCAGAAAGGGTGCGTCCATCTTCCAGTTGCTTGCCAGCAAAGATAAGTCTCTGTTGGTCAGGGGGAATTCCTGCCTTGTCTTGGATCTTGGCTTTGACATTCTCAATGTTGACTGGGACAAAAACAATCTCCCCTGGTGGAGAGCACAGGGCCATTTTGTATTAAACGACCTTATTGCACTTAGTGTTCAGGTATGTGTTGATGGTGTTGATGAGTTCTTTCTCCTCCTCTAAGTTGTTGTCCAGATATTCCTCCTCGTGGCGAGGAATGGCATCCATGGCCTCGTTAACCATCTCGAATGTGTCATCATTAAGATCAGGCGGAGAGTCTGTATTCGGATTTGGCAGGAAGCCCTGATGTTCTTCCAACAGCTGAGTTGCTGCCTGGAAGTCACCATTTGTCAATTTCAGAGCCGCTAACATCAGACTAGCTGCTCTAGGCTGGTCACCATTCGCAAATTTCAGAGCCGCCTCACAACCCTCCCTCTGAAAACCCAAATTTGTCAACTCTGTCACCTTCTCTTCAGTTGTGTTTGCCCGCTGCCTGGCCCCAGAGTCGAAGAGGATATTGCATGCTGTGTTTATCTCTCCGTTTGCCTCATGAAGAGCCCTCGATGCATCTCTCCTGGAGAAACCCATTGTTTTCAGATGATTTAATCCTTCTGAAATAGCTCTGAACTTTTCTTTCTCTTTGTCGCTCTTCTCCATATCCTCCTGTCTCCTGGTGGTAATCAGCACGACAGCCTGGTCCGTATCTCCCTGACAGGCTCTGAGAGCAAGTCTGCTCTCTCTCTCGCTGAAACCTATAATCATCAGCTGGTTCATCTTATCTTCGTCAACAGTGAGGCGGCTGTATGCCGACTCCACCTGCTGTAGTTTCTGTCTGGCTAGTGTGTCATTCCCATCGATGTACGACAACAAACTCTGGAGGAGGTACAGTCGGAGAAACAACACCTCCTCTTTCTCCTTACTGCCCTTGATCGACAACAGCCGGTCTTTTTGTTTTCCGTAACACTGCGTGAAACAGGCCTCGGCCTTCTCAAGGCGGCGCTTCCCATCCTCCAGACAGGACCATGCCTCCAGAGCACGGTAACACCAGACAATGTCCAATTGCAGCACGGCATAGTTGTCGACTTGATTCAACAGAGCCGAGCAGCACTGGCTAAAATGTTCGTCAGCGTGAAGCAGGTGGCAAAGAGCATCGTCAAACTTCCTCGCCTTCATCAGAGCGCGACCTTTCTCATTGTGACCCATGGCTAGGATCAACGCTTTCTGTTCATTGGGATCAGAGATTCTCAAAGGGTTTCCTCTTTGGTCGGCGATCTCCACGAACGGCGTGCGGTGTGGATCATCGGGAAGCTCAGACAGGAGCGCGAATCCTTTACTTGTTCTCTCGAGGTCGTCTTTCTGTTTCTTTTTTGTCTCCTCCTCGGAGACCTGCTGTTTCCTGTCATCTTCGCTCACCTTCAACACCATAAGTTTGCTGTTGTTCCTTACTTTCTGTAAATCTAGAGGCAGGTCCGCTGACAGCGTCTTCCCATTCAGAATCAGTCTGAGGTCTTTCATGCCGTATTTGTCTGCAATCATGTCCATGACGTCCTGAGCCCAAACGTTCAGTTTTGTCTCCAGGTAATGTTTCTTTTTCCCTTCCTTCCTAAATTCTTTGGGCAGCACCAGTTCTAGCGTAGCAACACTGGTCTCTTTGTACGCTTGGTTTCCTTGTCCTCTCTGCACTGCCTGCGCTCTGATCCGCTCCAGAGCGTGCCCTGCCTCCAACGCGTCCACAGACAGCTGGGATGCATAGCGCTCAGCCAGTTCCTGCATGTGCTGGAGTCCAGGCTGGGTGTCTTCTTCAGTATAAGGAGAGCTCCACAGCTGAACCTTCTCCTCTCTCAGCAGTGTCCTCAGCTTCGCTTCAAGATTCTCATCCGCCATTTCCGTGCGCTTCGTACTTTCAAAACAACAGACAAATTTCTATATCACTATGTCTGATGGACGAAGTTTTATTGTGTTTTTATTTTATTTTATCTTGAATAGCTGTTGTCTTTGATCAAGGTAACAATGTAATGTGATGGACAGATACAGATTGTTGAATCTCGAATACTGTTTTGTCTGTATTGTCTTATGTCAAGATAGCAGCATTGGCTGAACTAATTGTCATAGGAAGTCTTTCTGTCAAAATACGTGCCAAGACTGAAAGCAGTTTTATCTGACAGTTACTTAAGAATTTATTACATGTTTCATCATGACACTGTCAGACACAACAGAAACTGTTGCTAAACAACGCAAACTTGGGCCTATGACCCCTTATGTATATGCCCATAGAGGTCTGTGTTACTCATGCCCAAATATGAAGTCCAAACCAAACTATGACATCAGTACTATGACATCATATTGATGACATCTCCATATTGGGGATGTCATTCCATTGGGTCCCCAGCAATATGCAGAGGACCCAGATGCCTTATTGGCCAGATGGCCAAGACATGGCCCATATCTGTGTGGCCCATATCTGTGGGCATAAAATATATTGTATGTTGTGATGTCATGGGAACCACTCTAACATAATCCCTTTTATGCCCATATATGGAGATCCCTGATCATCAATATTAAGCCCATATCTAACAGGACTTCATATCGGAATGCCCATATATATACTATATGGAGGAAGACAGCCCATATCGGTTCAGACAGGGATCTCCATGTATGGGCATAAAAGGGATGTACTATACAGTACATGGATCTCCATATATGGGTAACTGGTCCGATATGTCGCCCTGAGGCGTCTTACTAGTTTATCCTGTATCTATAACTGCACAGGAATGCAGATATTGTCAAGACCATCACTGGCAAGACCATCACCCTGGAAGTTGAACCAAGTCATAACATAGGGAATGTTAAGGCCAAAATACAGGATAAAGAAGGAATTCCCCCTGACCAGCAAAGGCTCATCTTTGCTGGAAAGCAGCTGGAAGACGGTCGCACCCAGCACCCTCTGACTACAACTTAGGAGACCACCCCTCCACCTAGTTCTGCAACTGAGCAGGAGGATGGTTTCGTTATTTCAATCACATGAACCTATAGTGTCCCTATTCTGGAGTGAAAAAGTTCTCAAACCTTTTAAATTCAAGGACCTCAGAGTTACAGGCCTGTAAGGGTCCATTTGGAACCCCCCCCCCCCCCCCCCCCCCCCCACATGACGTACAAATATTTAAAATGTGACATGACATTACTAAAATTCCTCAAAGGTGTAAGTAAAGTACATGACTAACAGTTGTTCGGCAATACTGACGTGACATAAAGACAAGGGCAGGTCCCAGCTAGTGTCCGTCAGCTAAACCCATCCGAAACATTGTCTCTGACTACAACATCCAACTCTCCACCTAATGCTGCAACTGAGGTGACAAATGCAGTTCGCTGTCAAGACCCTCATCACTAGGGATGGGTATTGTTCACCTTTGAATCGATACGATACCTTTTTCGATACCTGGGAATCGATAAGATACCCTTTTCGATACCATTATTTATTATTATTATAATTATTATTTGCCTTTTTCTATGGGCTATTTTACACACTACACCAAAATAGGTTATTAAGCCAGTTATTCAGCCATTTGCATGTGAAGTAGGCCTAGTAGTAGAGTAGTTGATGTGACTACTACTCAGAGATGGGCGAAAATACATTGAAAAGTATTTTGATACAAAATACAAATACTGGGTCAAAAAATGTATCAAAATACAAAATATAAATACAGGCCAGAGAAATGTATTTAAGATTCAAATACGTATTTTGTATTTTGAAAATACATAAATACTTTTTATAAAAATTGATGCAATGATTAGTAATTGTATAGATTGACTGCCAAGTATTAAATTAATTGCCTGTCAGAATTTCGAAGAATAAAGTGCCTTCCAGACGATACGCGGTCACCGCCTTCCAGTAATTAATTTTCAGTGGGAGGCGGGCGGCTATTTTGGCCGTGCAGAGAAGTTTTGGGGTGGCGAGGCGAGCGGGCGCGGTCCTGTGAAATCCCCACGAGCGTGCTCGTTTGTGCATGCGTATGCGGGCAGCGAGAGATGGATTGTGTTCATCTTTGTGAAATACCGCACAGCGTTTACTCACTGAGCGAGTGTGTTTGTGTCTCACCGCAGTGCGTTAACCGCTGACCTAAGCTGCAGCCATAGCGGTGACCGCGTATCGTGTGGAAGGCACTTAAATTGACCTACTATGGTGTTTGTCTTGAGCAGGCAGCCTAAATGTTTGCCACTGTGTGAGAGCTCAGGCCAGAAGTGCCTTCCTCACCGCTACGGCTGCCGCTTGGGTCAGCGGTTACCGCACCGCGGTGAGACACAAACACACTCGCTCAGTGAGTAAACGCCACACGGTATTTTACAAAGATGAACACAATCCATCTCTCACTGCCCATGTACGCATGCACAAACGAGCACGCTCGCGGGGATTTTCACGAGACTTCTCGCCTCGCTGCCTCAAAACTTCGCTGCGCGGCAGAAATACCCGCCCGCCTCTCATTGAAAATGAATTACTAGGAGGCGGTGACCGCGTATCGTCTGGAACCCACTTTACCGTTATCTTCTAAAGGAACAATGGCATGAGACTGAATGCACAGGTGCCTCTGCGTCAGTACTTCATAGAGCGCAAAACTGCACTGCCAGCCTTATAATAATAACTAAAACTGCACTCTGCTGGCGATGCCAGTGATATCACCACTGACATCACCAGGAATGCTGGTCTCTCATTGGCTGTTAATGATGACATTGCCAGAAATGCTGGTCCCTTATTGTGCTACGTGCTTAAACACACACAGCTACCTACCTACCTACCAACCTACATACATACATACATACATACGCAGATGAACGCAGTACTTGTGCGCAAGTAATTCGAAATTGTAATCATAATGCACGTTACATTTGAAGCAAATCAAAGTCAAGTGCTATGGCTGTATCACACACACACAAACCACCAGCAAATTAGATTGAAAGAAAATGTGTCTTTCCCCCTACAGTTTAAACCTTTGTGAACGTTTAAATGTGTCGATTTGAGAATAAAATTACATTAAAAAGTATTTTGTATTTCAAATACAGAAAATACTAGACCTGAAAGTATTTTGATACAAATTAAATCCATTTTTTTCCATCCCAGCCAAATACAAATTACAAAATACAAAAAAGTATTTCAAATACGTATTTCAAATACATGTATTTCAAATACTGCCCATCTCTGCTACTACTGTATAGACGTTGGATAATAAACATTATAGGCTATTGTCGGCTATTTTCCACAGTAACGAGTGTAGCCTATACTAAAGCAGTCATTAAACTGTCAGTAGCCCAACTGTTACAGATGCGACTGGCCAGGGGTGCGTTCAAGAGTATCGAAACGAGGTATCGTTCGTTTTTACGTGAAACGATACTCGATAGTATCGATGTCATGCGATCGATACCATTAAAAGTATCGATGACTATACCCATCCCTACTCATCACATTAGATGTAAATCCAAGTGATAACTGAGAATATCAAGGCCAAATTCTGGACAAAGAAGTAATTCCCTCTGACCAGCCAGCAGAGGGTGATCTTCGCTGGTAAAGTGCTGTGACTGAGGGGAGAGCTGTACATTTTTCAAATAAATCTCCAGAGTTTGAAGTATAAAGGTTGGATGGTCACCACATATGCCCATATATGGGTCGATTCAGTGGTTCTGGAACTTCTGGACAATCAGATCTCCATATATGCCCCTATATATAGTTGCCATAAACCCATATAATAACAATTTGGTCCCAACTACTTGGGGTGTTTTTTCTTTGTCATTGCATGTATTTTCACATACAGTACATGACAGTCCTCTTCATTTTATGGCATGTCAGGGGGAGGTTCCAAGATTGAAATAACAAGACATGCCATCTCCAGTTTACTTCCCATATTCTGTTTGAAGTGGGCAGACGCCTTTTTAGGAGATGGGAAGCAGGTTGGAGTCTATTGTTTCCAATGGAAGAGTGAGCTTCGAACTATTCTTTAGCCCCATGCATGGTCACTGAACTCAATATTGGACCCCATCGTCACGAGCCACACAAATATTCCCAAAATGTTCATACTAAAATGGCTTTATTCAGAGAGAAATCAAGAGAACATCTTTATTATCAAACTTTCTCTGTCCCAGCAACACACTCTCGTAGGATCTAGCAAGCACCATTAAACATAGGACGTTCGCAAGATTTTCCGCCAAGACGCCGGCGCCCACTTATTATGAGACCATTTGTAGGATTTGTGAACCATTTAGTCTCTATAGTGGCTCCGGTCGGGATGAAGCATCTTACTATATTAAAAATCTTTGGTTGGTTGTAGCGTTTAGGGAGCAGTTTAATTGAGCAATGGTATCACATTAAAACATTTATGGCTGCTTTCCCTAATGCACTAGAACAGAAATTGTAATTAGATGTAACAACAGGTCTTTTTGGTCAATCATCTCTGGCCAGTTGACACCAATCCTGAATCTGAGTACCTACCTGCGGTTTAACATTCTATCCATTTTTTTTTTCTTTTTCATATTTACCGATTTCAGCTCAGACTTTTAGAAGTAATAAAAGATTCAATGTATTAAGAGTTGTTTCTCTAAAGGGACTTATTTTTAGTTTCTCTTATTTTATTGTCTTTCATTTCATTATACAAATTGCAATTTGCAGGACTGAAGGCGTCACACTACAAAAGGAAATCTAAATCATTCACAATCTCACATTTTCATTTATTTTTCACTTGTATGGTGCTTGTACAGACAAGGAAGCAAACTATCTAAGTCATACAAGGGCAACTGGCGGCCCGGGGGCCACATGCGGCCCCCACCTTCACCTAATAGTGTAGGTTAATATCGGAATAATGATATATTATTGATTTCAGCTGTTACGATTTCAAACATGCAAACATGACCTGCTTTATATTAGTATTTTAAATGAGTATTCAAATTATATTGTCTTTTTTATGTCCAATGTTTTTGTAGTTCATAAAGCCTATTAATAACTACCGGTAAATGCATTTGAAATTAAATACAAATGTTGCTTTTCAGGATTCCAATTCAAAAATAGCAAAAAGGTATTCAGAATTCCTATTCAAAACTAGCCAAAAATAGCAGCTCTACAAACTTACTTTTGTGTGACATAGAATGAAGTTAAATACAGAGATAACAGGTTTCTGCCTGGCGACAGCTACATGCAATGTGGCCCTCTGGAGGCAGTGTGGAAATATAGTGCCCCTCTCCATCATCAAAGTTGCTTTGTGTATTTGTGGAAAATTTTTAAAAGACAAACTTTTCTTGTGACCTCAACTCAGACAAAACATTTCCTATATTCTCTCAAAGTCTCTCAAAATACACTCTTCACTCGCAAAATCTACAGTATTTATCCACACAGTATAACTAAACAAACAAGCTATTATCTTTGGCCTTTTGAGTTCTCACAACTACATATTATTCACAAACACAACAGTCACAAGCAAAATTATGACAGATTATTATAACAATACAGTCATAGAAACAGACCATACAAAATGGTACATACTGTACAAAAAAAAGTATAAATAGGTATAAAATCTTCACTTTGTGCAGAGCTACAGTAACAGTAAAGGTCTTTACAAACTGGGAGCATAACGAATAAACCATCAGAAAATGCATCTGCAAATATTTTGCATCAAACTAAGAATACAGTACAGCTGATGCCGTCTTCATACTGTTGATGCTTGTATTTACTACGAAAAATAGACCTTATTCCAAATAAAAATTGTCAAATTATCACTGTGTCATATTCAAACAAACACCAGCTCGGATTAATTGCACGAAAACACCGGCCCCGGTGTGTAAGTCCAAAACTGTTACTTAAAAAAAAGAAAAAAAAAAGAAGCTGTGTTCCAATTGATCAAATGTAGTCACAAAATAATAATACTTATTATCATTGGTTCAATATTTGTAAAACCCACAGATAGACTTTAAACCACTTTCACTTTATAAAACAACGTTAATAGTAAAAAATAGCAGATCTATTTTACACTTTTTGAAAGACACACACACACACACACACACACACACACACACACACACACACACACACACACACACACTGCTACTTTTTTGCTACTTTTGTGAGGCACCGTAGTAGGACACAGTAGGGCATTAATTCACAAAAAAAGAAAAAAAACGTAAAGAGTTGAAATGTGGAGATACAAGGTTTCTTTCTCGGCAGCAATGATATACCGGTACTATACGTAAGCTACTGGTCAGGGGTGTTGCACCAAATTCTGGGCCCTGGGACTGGGTACAAGGATTCACGGCGTTATGTTGTGCTATTAACTATTGAAAAGCAGCAGATATACAAGTCTTTGAAGGTTTTTTGAAAAAACCTGTTTCTGTCAGTGGTGCTCAAACCTTTTTATGTGAAGTCAATATTTACTTCCAGGGACCCCCCAGAACTTAAGCCAAATTTGAGTTACAAATGTTCAGACCGGGTACACATTTTAGTGTATGGGAGGGGCTTACAGTACATGTACAGTATGTTGCAACATATTTGTTTTTGTAGGCTAAATTCTGATTTAGGCCTAACTATAGGTTAGGCCTAAATGGGTTAAAAAATACATATATTCAAAGATTTGCACACATTTTCACGATTTCAAAAATAGCATATCTACAAGCTCACAGAGCGGCACCGAGTGCCGCGCTGTGAGCTTGTATATCTGCTATTTTTCAATAGCTAAAGTATAAAATAATTGAGGCCCCTCCCTCCACCTTGGGCCCTAGTAACTCAGCCCCACACGGCCCCTCCTTGTGACGCCCCTGCTACTGGTCATCCTCATTCTCTGCTCCGGAGCCTTCAGAGCGATCCACCTCAGACTGATCTGGAAGACAAAGGTTCACCGAAGTTCACTGTTACATTCTGCTCCCATGCCATCTACCCAGGGGTCATCAACATGTCCGAACACGGACATGTGTCCGTGGCAAGACTTGGTCTTGTCCGTGGCAAATTCTAGATGTTCTTTATTACACACCATTATAATTCTCTTATTCTCATCTTATGACCCAATTACTGAATGTCAAGTCTCCAGGCAGGGTTCCCACACATTTTTACCAATTAATTTCCAAAACTTTTCCAAACTTTTTCCAGAATAATTAACCCAATTTCCAGGACTATATGACAATAATTCAGCTCAATAACAAATCGCTTACCCCTATGCACAATGCCCAAAGACTGGTAGTGTATACCAGTGGTTCTCAACCTTTTCAGGCTGTGACCCCCAAAATAATCATATTTTAACCGGGGACCCGGCACCCTGACGAGCACTAAGAGTTGAAGAATTTTGTATAAAACGGTTCTATTGTGAAAACGCGAGGCGTTGTGAGCATGTAGATCGGCTATTTTCAAAATTTCTGCCTCTAATATTTGGCAATTTGGCCAATGTTTAATTTGTCATTTCAGAGGTATTAACAAAATCAATAACCAAAGGCAATGCATAGCTATGTTTTCCAGGACCTTCCAGGACCCTTGATCAATTCCAAAACTTTTCCAGTACTGGAAAAATATTTTTTATAATTTCAAAATATTTCCAGGAATTTCATGACCGTGGGAACCCTGTCCAGGTGTTCTTCAGAATATGTATGACACTTATTTACTGTGACCACTGCATCTGGCTATACGCCACAACACAAACATCCACAAGAGGGTGTTAAAGAGCCTCATACTGTACCTGGTCTGAAGGAGTGGTTGAGAGAGGCCAACATGCGCAGCATGAAGGATGCTGGGACAGTAATGGTGTTTCTGGTTTCCTCCAACATCAGCTCATTACGGGAAATAACCTGTAAGACACGCACGCACGCACACACGCACGCACGCACACACACACACACACACACAAACACAATCTATAATTATTTAAAGAGCACCTTTCAAACAGAGTTAGGAAGTGCTTTATTGTTGAGCAAACAGATTCAATAATGCCACTGTGGACATTTAAGGTAATAAACAAAACAATATAATATGCAGGCAGGTATTTGACCTCTTCAGCCAGCTTCCTGTCAAAGGATGGATGCTCTTCCATGGGAGACCAAATCTTGATGTTGTAATCTATCCCCGATGTGGCCAGAACTATAAGATAACACAAACACAATGTTAAAATACATATTTTTAATTATGCCATTGAGAAACACTGTTCCAGGGGCATTTTTTGTCTGTGAGGTAAGACTGGGAGAGATGGCTTCTGGTTGTTTGGAGAGAGAGAGAGAGAGAGAGATAGAGATAGAGACGGACAAACAGACAGACAGAGAGACAGACAGACATACAGAGAGAGAGAGAGAGAGGGAGAGAGCGAGAGACAGACATGAGAGAAAGAGAGAGAGAGGTATACTGACGTGGCTCATAGGGGTGTGGCTGCAGACAGTTGACTACATGGTTGTCGGCCTCCAGCATCATCAGGTGCTCGGCGGTGGTCCGGTCCCAGATGAAGATGTGTCCACAGTCGGAGCCGCTCAGCACAAATCGGTCCCCCCAGAAGCACGCGTCCTTGGTCTGAGAAACAAAGGACAACAAACCACCACGACAATCATTGAAACACTGAGAAAAAAACACAACAAGTAGGTGATATGAGGCTTAGGATAGGAGGCCCCATATACTGTACAGCAGGGGTTCCAAAACTTTTTTGTCTCAGGGCACCCTATAAATAATGTTTTAATCCGAGGCACCCCTACATTATAATTTTCACTCCCAGTACCTTATATTTATAGCATATCGTCGTTGTCGGGTGGAAACCTTGTATGTCCAAAACCGTTCGTTTTGTATTTATCATCTATACAATGTACTAAACTAGTGAAAACAGCAGATCTACAAGCACACAACGCCTCACGATGCGAGGCGTTGTGTGCTTGTAGATCGGCTGTTTTTCACTAGTTTTGTGCGACAGTCATGTATGATGAAGCAGGGCTTTGCTTTACCAAAAGACGTACAAGTTTGAAACTTGGAGATACGAGGTTTCTGCCCGACAGTGACGATATTTTAGTGATTATGTTGCGAGGGAAACGTTGAGATAATAGCCATTTTGGTTAGAACTGACTGAAAATAACTTTGTACTTCAAGTTTAAAATGAGACTAAATAAATTCCAAATATTATCAAATGATCTCGCGGCACCCCTGGACTGCCGTCGCAGCACCCCAGGGTGCCCCGTCACCCACTTTGAAAACCCCTGCTGTACAGGTATATGAACATGAGTTGTTTCTTACCATAGTCCTGGAGTTGCGGTGGCCTTTGTAGACCATTTGGATCGCAGGCTTCCTGACCAGCCGCTGCTCACTCTCCTCCAGCTCGCGTCTCTCTTTACGACTGCGGAAAATCTCCTGAATGCGCGCAGCAGCAGAGCGCCTTGACCAAAAGAAACCACCAATATGTTATCTGCCTTTTCTGGTTCTCATTGTCTTAGATGTGAACAATTTCAGATTTCACGACCCATGACAACAACAAAAAACTGCATTGTGTCTTTGTGTGTTATATTCAGTGTTGGGCAATATTACTTAGGAGAGTAATCGTTACTTATTACTTATTACTCCTTGGAAAAAGTAATAATATTATATTACGTATTACTTGGAATCAAGAGTAATATGTAATATATTAAGTTATATTACTTTTTTTTGTTTTTTTACCTGCAAAATGTGTTTAGCCAGCTCCTTTTAGAACTGAATTCAATTTATTGGAACAATAAGAGTCTCTGGGATGCGATTAAAGAAATTATAATTGCAGGCTTTGTAATTAATTAATCTCAATTAATCACATTTTAATCACACATCAATATTTGACCTGGGAACAGTTAGAAACTTTTTAAATGGATTTTATCAATTAATAATTAAGACATATAATATATAACCCAACAAAACATTGCTTATTTTTTATTACATTTAAAACTCTCAGCTCTGTTGAAGACCCCTGCCTATATTATCCTTAAATAATAGGCTACATATTTTCTTTTCTGCCTAAAAAGTGTAGGCTATTTTAGACGTGAGGTGCAGGGGCTCTGGGTGTTCCCACTAAGGAAAGTAGGCTTTCAACTCCCTAAAACCGTCTATTTCGGTGAGTAGTTTTACATTTTATAACAGACATGAGGCTTATTGGGCTCAGACAGTGGAGGCTACGCTAACTGGCTATTAGTGGCTAACAGCAGCAACTCAGTCCGCAGTGGTCCACGGTGGTCCCGCTGAGCTCCGCGGCGGACTCGCGCGACGGACCCCTCCGCCGCGGACCCCTCCGCGGCCGAGAGGAGTGCTTGTAGATTGTAAATGTCCCATCCATGTAAGCGCGTTGCACGCTGATGCTCGCTCTGTGACTGTGACAGGCAGCGCAGCGCTGACACTGGTTCATGCACTCATAGATATATCTATGCATGCACTGGTCTCATGACATAAGCAACGTCATAACTGTGCGCACTGCGCAAATGACTGATCTACAAGCTACATCGCATCTCTGTAGAAGTGTAGATGTATGTTGATGTCTTGTAGATCTGTTCTTTTTCTGTAATCGGCTAAAATGGCTAGTAACGGAGTAGCGAGGCTTTTTTTTTGCAGAGTAAAGCGTTATATATTACCATTTTTTTTAGAGTAATACCTTATATTACTTGTTACTGGAAAAAGTAATAATATTTCAGTAATATATTATTAGTAATTCGTTACTGCCCAACACTGGTTATATTCATCACTGTCACTGAGACACAACCCTGAATCGGTAAGGGGGCCATGCAATGAACAATGGATTAAAACAAACAATTTAATCCAACACACGATAAAGAACACACCAGGGTGGGTTGCACAAATCCAACTGTACAACTTTGATGAAGATAAAATAACTGTTGCACCTTCAAACCTTTAAAAATCATGCTTGTCCAAGCTCATCTCCAGCCCGTTATCGTTGTTAATGACACACATTTCCAATCTCAACTCCAAACCGGTCAACACTGTTAGTGACTTGAGTTAGCGGGGGCCAAACAATTACCTTAGCACTCGTTCTCCTATAACTAATCCTCTGAGATTAAACCTACAGAAAGAAACAAGCAAATGAGGAAAGTAATATAATTCTCTTTTACTGAACTGGCGCTTAAAAAAGAGAGGTGTACTGAGATATCAAGCATTCTGAGTTCTGACACTGAAGTGCAATACTAAAGAGCTTGCATTGGTTTGTGGGGTGTTATGTATTTGCATCGTAATCAGAGCTGTTGTGGGCAGAAGGTTGCCAGTATACATGTGACAAAAACATTCTCCTCCTCCGAGCAGCTGGATGCTCAAACATACTGTAAACCAGGGGTCTTCAATGTTTTCAGGCCAAGGACCCCTTAGTCGAGACAGAGATGAAGCAGGGACCCCAGATTCCATAGTTTCATCGTTTGACAGCACGATCATCAGAGTATTTTGGATTCATGTCAATTTGTGTTCAGATATTTAACCACTTGAACCGTAATAAACTTGACCTTTCACTCTAGTGTGCTCTTTTTCCCCCTCTACACCAAACATCTTTGCAGAAAATAGCCATACAAGCTCACAACGCCTCGCGCTGCTAGGCGTTGTGAGCTTGTAGATCTGCTATTTTTTAAGATGAGAATCTCCAACACAACATTTATACAATATGTAGAGGGGGGTCCCTGCTTCATCTCTCTCTCAACTAAGGGGTCCTTGGCCTGAAAACGTTGAAGACCCCTGTCATAAAATAATGGTCTTAATGAGAGAAACAAATGTTAGGGGGAAAAAGTGCCCACCTGTCCCCCCAGTGCATTGGAGGCTGTGTAGGAGCCACCTCATCCTCTCTGTCATCCCTGTCCGCCTGCTGTGACCTCACACCTGACAGGCCCGTTTCTTCACCCGGGCCGGACGACTGGTTTTGGCTTGGTTCCCCACCACTCCTGGCCCCAAAACAAAACAAAAAAGTGGTTAGTTTTTTATAGGTATTCTTTTAGTTCTAGATCGGTGCACATTATAGAGGTTTATTGTTTTCTTTCCTTTTAGCTTTTCTTTTCTGCACATCTGACGCTAATCAGACCACCCCACCAAAATGTGATTATTATTTAAAAGTGTAATTTTTACTTTAGTTATAACTTATATATCAATATAATTGATGCTCTATTTGATACACTTTGTTTCTCATACTAATAAAACTCATGTTTTTAATTGATCAGGACAAGAGACTATAAGAATCAATAAATATATGAAAAATAAATCGATCGATCGTCGCTGTCAGGTGGAAACCTTCCTTTTTTTTGTTATTATTCTAAAAACGAAAAAAACTGCCGATTTACAAATGAGGTGTTGTGTCTAGATCTGCTATTTTCACTACTTTTGTGTGACACTATTGATGATGAAGTAGGGCTTTAATTTACGGGGGAAAACAAATTTGAAACTATAAGGTTTCTACAAGATACAAGGTTTCTTATTCCCGACAGTGCAGATATTTTTTGCTGGGATCAGGGCAGTGGTACCAGTTCAGTTGAATGGTGCTGGCCGTGGTGCCCTGGCTGCTGTAGTGGAGGCTCAGCACTGGCTGCTGGCTCCCTCCCAACCTGGGGTCAGAAGAACCTGCCGATGGTCCCTGGCGAGCGGGGTCACTTTCTGGGGCCGCTCTTCCAGTAGCAGGAGTTAGATTGACTGGAAGAGATGGTTGTTTTTGGTTCAACATGGTTCTTAAATGGTTCTTTAAACAGTTATATCTATTAACAATGATTGTGTGTGTGTGTGTGTGTGTGTGCGTCCGTGCGTGCGTTCGTGTATGTGTGGGTGTGTTTATTATTTGCAGACCTACAGAAGCAAGAGAATGGTTTTAACTGGGTTACCTCTGGCCTGTGCTTGAGAGCGAGAGCGCATGCGGCTGTTCTGAGCCTCGCTGGCCTCCTCGAACCAGCGGGACATCATGTCTGAGATGCGCTGCAGCAGGGACACGTCAGACTGGGACTCTCCTGAAGGGTAGAGCATTACATTTCATCTTGGCAGAGAGAATGGATCACATCAGCAATCTACCAACAGGATTTTTATTTTATTTTATTCATCTAGTGGATCTTTTCCACTATGTTTCTATAGTGGCATGGCATCTTTTGTGAAGTCACATCAATGTGCAAGGCTGGCAATGGAGTTATTTGTCTTCAGAAATATACGTATGAATTTAGAGATGTGCCGATTGATCGGTGAGTGATCGCGATCGGCCGATAATGCCTTTATCGGCTTTGATCGGTATCGGCTTTGCCGATCTACAAGCTAGATCAGCTCTGTGGGACTGAATGTAACCTCAGCTTCAACTCCTACAAGTTGAATTGAATACTGAAGGACCTCAGCCTGAATCTCCTAATGTTTATACTTAATATACAATGTCAATGTGAAGAATCATTAAATATATAAATGCTGCAACAGTAACACAATAAATAGAAGAATTTATGGATTTGACGCTGTGATCGGGAATATCGGTATCGGCAGATACTGATTCCAGTTGATCGGTGATCATATCGACCCCAAAAATCGCAATCGGAGCATCTCTATGAACACATCACTTTCCTTTCCTTTTAATTGAGAATAGTGGAAAATGTTAGCGAGTGAGTGTTTCAACGCTTTTGCTATGCAAGTAAGTTTGTAGTTTTTAAATGTTTACATTTAGGAGTCTCAGAGGGCTCTATTTTGATTGTCTTAAAGGGGAAGACCACCCATTTTCAATATTGAACTATGTCATTAATTTACCTTAGAGGAGTTGTGTGGAAATAGAAAAAAGGTTCCCCCCCTTCTGTGTTGCCTAGAACTGGAGGATTGATTTTGGGGTTTGTATTGTAAAGTACAATGTGTGATGTCATCAAGTTGTACTTTACAATACAAACCCCAAAATCAATCCTCCAGTTCTAGGCAACACAGAAGAGAGGGAACTTTTTTTTTATTTCCACACTCCAACTCCTCTAAGGTATATTAATGACATAGTTCAATATTGAAAATGGGTGGTCTTTCCCTTTAAGTACCAGCTCTAATGCCTTAACTTAAAGGCCTGTCCATACTGTCACCGACCACCAAACCTTTCGTCGGAGACTTCCGACTTTCCGACGTGCAGCTTTCAAAACTCTAATTCGAGGCAATGCTTCTCAGAAGATGCGAGTGACGTCATTTTGTAGTTGAACCGGACCTTTCCGACGAAAAGTTCGGTGGTCGGAGACAGTATGGACAGGCCTTTAAGTTCTCAAAGCGGATTCCAGGGACCCATACAAGTCTGTAACTCTGACAGTGTACAAATGGAACCAAACGAACCCTAACAGGTCCATTTGGTTCCATTTGTACGCTGTCAGAGTTAAAGGAGCTATAGTCAACTTTTTCATTGTAGGTGTACATCCTAGTCTACAGACTAGGATGTAAACAAAGTACGGGCCCTGTAAATGTAAACAAAGGGCCAAAATGATTATTTTATCATTATTTTACGCTTTTTGAGGTCATTTTTTAATTGAAACACATATATGAAGCTTATTTTTTTATAAAATATTTTCGAAACATTATTTTTATTTTAGCATCCGTTTTTCAAGAAAAAGTTGACTATAGCTCCTTTAAGGGGAGACCTTAAAATTAGAAAGTTTGAGAAACACTGAGTTAAGCATAAAAGCTGGTACAATCAAAATAGAGCCCTGTGTCTCCCAGACACTGATCCGGGATCAGTGGTGTGTGCGCACGTGCATGCGTGTGTCTTACCGTCACGCCCCCTCTCGCTCTCTGGCCGTGCCAGGGGTCCAGTGTCAGTCCAGTCTCCTCTCAGGCGGAGGCGCTTGACAGGGGGCTGAGAGAGAGATAGGGAGAGAAGCAGGAACGTGCAGAGAATGTTAGAGAGGCAGGGGCTGAAATTCCTAAAAGGGCCTTTTGGT
Organism: Nannobrachium achirus; assembly: GCF_963921795.1. Taxonomy (NCBI): domain Eukaryota; kingdom Metazoa; phylum Chordata; class Actinopteri; order Myctophiformes; family Myctophidae; genus Nannobrachium; species Nannobrachium achirus. The sequence continues at coordinate 18,500,629 of NC_137831.1, forward strand.
GAAAACAGTGCTTAGTTGATACCACACTAAACTAAGCATAATCAAGTACATACTGGAGATGTGGCTAACGGCCTGGATTGCTACACAGAGAGGACAATTCTTTCAACATGAGACGCTGCATTCAAGTTCAGGAGAGTTTGGACAAGAGGATGCTGCCTTCAGGAATGGCATGGAAAGATGGCATTTGCGTTTCTTTCACCATTAGTAAAAACTGCATTCATGGTCTTGAGAGGGCACTTTTTACAGACGATGTCTATGTGTGCACGTGCCTGGAGAGAAGTGGGGGAAGGGTGAGAGAGAGAGAGAGAGAGAGAGAGAGAGACCTACACACATCAGTCACAGCACAGGCTGGTCTTTAAATAACCCATCCTATCTCCATGAACACCCCCCCCCCCACACACACACACACACACACACACACACACACACACTCCTAGCCTGATTTGATCCCATTACTTAAACGCTCAGTTACAGGCTTCAAATACATACATCACACTGGTTCAAAATATTTTAAGGACATTCACGTGCGACTCAGTGTGTGCGCGCGAGGCACGACCGCGCACGTGACCGCGCGTGTTTGTGTGTGCGCGCATTTGTGTGTGTGTGTGTGCGCATCACGTGTATGTGTACGGTATGTGTTTGTCGGTGTGCATGCATACGTGCACTTTAAGTAGGGAGGAACATTGTGTTGCTCTATCTGAATCTATTTCTGGTCTGTCAATCACCGCACTGTATGTGCAGAAAGCCATCTGCTCTCTCTCTATGTCCCTCCTTCTCAAGCATGCACACACATGCATGCCCACATAAAAAACGCAATGGTTTCTACATACCCTGTACACACACGCATACACACACACACGCACACAAGCACGCACGCACGCACGCACGCACGCACACACACACACACACACACACACACACACACACACACACACACACACACACACACACACACACACACACACACACACACACACACACACACGCACACACACAGCAGACTACTGTTAGGATGGAGCACATTCCGTCCCAAAAACGACACTCGCATTCAAACCTTAGAACAGGGGTCTTCAACAGGGGGTCCTGGACCCCTAGGGGGTCCTCAGAGTTACTACAGGGGGTCCTCCAAATCTTTGGGGGAAAATGTTTTTTTCTCCTTTTTTATATTAACCACTTGAACCACTAGTGTCCATATTCTGAGAACTTTAGACAAAAATAGCAGATCTACAAGCTTGCATCACAATCGCAGCGCGATCACAATGCCTTGCAACGCGAGGCCTTGTGAGCATGTAGATCTGTTATTTTCACAACAGAACCGTGTTATACAAAATGTAACTGGGGGCCCAGTTAAAATATGATTATTTGGGGGGTCGCGGCCTGAAAAGGTTGAGAAGAATGAGAACCACTGCACTACTGTACGGTAACAGTTCTAAGCAGGAAGTTTGGTTGCAAATGAGACAGAGCCGTGTTTCTGATTCTGATTCCCACCTCACGCTTGGTGTCCTGGGAGGGTCCCTTGATCTCCCGGGCGGTGTCATCCAGTGGGTTGAACAGGTAGAGGTAGTCACCGGCGAAGCTCGCCAGAATCTCCCGGCCGTCCGCGCTGTAGCACAGCGAGGTGACGCGGTTCGTCTTGCTGTTGATGAGGTGAGGCGGCACGAAGCGCACGCAAATGCCCGAAGCGCCACTTCCAGAATGGCAGCCTGTAGAAAGGGGTGGGCGATATGGAAAGATACAATATCACAATATTTTTCCAAGCAGTATCACGATCTTATCGTGATCTTTTTTTTTTATGTTGGTTTTCATGGTTATTTTTCAAGTTACTTAACAGTACAACCACCGACAAAGTAACTAAAAGGGTGGGGTCCAGGGACTCTCTGGGTACCTTTTGGGAGGTCTAAATTGATTCTTACAAGTACCGTATGTAACTCTGACAGTATACTGTCAGAGTTAAGGGGAGACCTTGACATTTTAATGTTTGAGAACTACTGATTTAGACCAAAATGCAGGTTTAAATTAAATTCTGCAATGAATCTGAAAATATTTCAACAGGATTTTTTTATAAGGCTCCCCACTCATTGTATCACAATATATACAATATCTCTGAAAAGGCATATCGTGGAGACATTGTATCGCCTCAACGATATTTATCACCAAATTGCCCACCCCTAGCCTGTAGGTGGGGGGACGAGATGGCATGTCAGCCATTTCTATTGTCTATATTGGGAACGTTCTATCAGGTTTGAATGCAAGCGGGAGTTGAAATGACAGAGAGTGTTTGCATCCCAGAGACGCCTATATTTTCAAGTGCGCAGTTCAAGTGGGGACCCGGGTTTGAATCCAGGGTAGGACATGAAATGTAAGATTATTTTTGTTGAGCAAAACATGTGAATATTATAAGTTTGTTTGCTTCAGAGCTTAGTCAAAGCTATTGCCTTAAATTCCGCCAAAAAGCTAAAAGCTAATCAAAACATACAGAAAGAATTGGAAAACTGCTGTGGGAACCCATTGCAGTTGTAACTTCCATGTTGGCCTACAAAAATACATCATCACTTGAACATTCTTTACCTGTGGCTATTGTTCCCAGCATGCGTCTGTCATAGATGCGCACTGAATTGTCAGAGCAGCCTGCGGCAAGGTAGAACGGGTCAAGAGGGGAGATAGCCATGGACGTCACTGCTCTCCGACAGTCGATGAGAATGTCCTGAGAATAGCACCACAACAACAAAAACACTTCACTCCACAGTGTAGGGCAGGGGTGGGCAGAATACCTTCCCCGGGGGCCATACTGACATTGATAACGTGAGTGAAAGGCCACACGTTGGGCTATTGGATTGAAACTTCAAACACATGGCGCTGAATTATGTTAAAACTGCATGAATTTGGTGGACACAACAGACTACTTTACAATAGGGTCAACAATATTGTACTGTATCACTCACATTATCAAACACTTAGCATTACAGTATGTTAGAAATATGGACAGACCCTTTCTCTGTCACATCATAAACACACACGGGCCATGGATAGAGCCCTGGGCGACCCTGGTCAACATACTATATAGGCCAGGGTTTAAGTGGTTAACGTCACAGTGAATAAATCAGATTTTCAATTCCTGGTCTGTGATCGTACTGCAAGTGTCATTTTACATTTTCAACCTGAGTTGACAACTACTAACACTATTTAAAATGTTGTCGAATGACTATCCATTGCGACGCGTTGACAAGATGACATGCCCAGAATAGGCATGCCAGGGTTAAAGCGGGGGAACTGTAACGAGCTGGTTGAGAACTGGTTGAACCGTTTCAGGCAGTGACCCCCAAAATAATCCTAGTTGAATTGGGGATCCCCCCCTCCACCATCCTGACAAGCACTAAGAGTTGAGGCATTACATTTTGTACAACACGGTTCTATTGTGAAAATAGCAGATCTAGATGCTCACAACACCTCGCAACGCGAGGCGTTGTGAGCATGTAGATCGGCTATTTTCACCATTTCTGCCTCTAATATTTGACAATTTGGCCAATGTTTAATTTGTAATTTTAGAGGTATTAAAAAGTCCTTAAATTGTCACTTTGGAAATGTGCCGATACCCTCTATACACTTTGTTTGGTTTGTTTACAGTTGAGTGAGAAAACAATGTTGCACATTAAGCTAATCATCGGGGGACCCCTCAAAATAATTTGGGGACCCTCCTGTGGACACCAGTGATGTACCTGTTTACAGTTGCTTTGTATGCAGCTGGGCGAGTTGCGCACATCGAACCAGCGGATGGCTCCGTCCTCTCCACAGGAAAGGAAGGAGTGTGGATCGCTGGGTACTGTCAGTATCTGAAGGAAAACCACATTTCCCCCAATGCACCGTTAGAGAAATAACTAACTAGAAATAATATAGCTATCAGTTAAAAAAGCGTAAAGACAGTTTTTTTAAATGTGGTTAAGAGGAATTCAGGTGGATCTATCCTGCAGTTTTGGACTAATGTCACCGCACCTATACTTTGAAAGATAAAGTAATTAGTTCATTCACACCCAAACAACCACTCTAGAGCGGGAAAACTGATTCCTACATATATGAGAAAACAATGTTGACAATTAGTAAAATTTGTAAAATAGTAAAAAAGAAAGAAAGTACACTAATAAATCATTGAACCACTTGGCATATTTTGAAACATACTGTTGTGAAATACACACACACACACACACACACACACACACACACACACACACACACACACACACACACACACACACACACACACACACACACACACACACACACACACCTTGTATGCAGCTCCATTGTGACAGTGATATTGGTACTGTGTGGCAGCGCTGGGTCCCTTGGTGATGTTGGTATAGAAGATCTTGCCGTCTGCTGCTGCTGAGACCACCACATGATCCCCGGTTTGGGGCATGAACTTAGCACTGTGAATGCTAGACTGATGCTGTGATGTCACTACGGCCTTCACCTGAGGAATGATAACATGAACTTAGCACTGTGAATGCTTAGAGCAAGGGTCTTCAACGTTTTCAGGCCAGGGACCCCTTAGTTGAGAGAGAGATGAAGCAGGGACCCCCAAAACTTTTCATAGATTCCATATAGTTTAATCGTTTGACAGCACAGTCATCATTGTATTTTGGACTCAGGTCAATTTGTGTTTTCCACTTGAACCACTTGAACCGTCAATACTAAATAAAGGTGACCTTTCGCTCTGTACTTGGTCTGCTCTTTTTCCCCTCAAAACAAAACCTCTTTGCCGGAAATAGCTTATCTACAAGCTCACAACGCCTCGAACTTTGTAGATATAAAACCAATGCTGCCCTAGCCTCGACGACCTCCCAGGCATACCGGTATGCAAAGGCTAAAATGTCATTTAGATAGCATGTTATACAGACAGATGTCAGGTCATTGCTGACCTGGCATCCTGTAGTGTGTGTAGTGTATTGTTTCAATGTACAGATTATTATTTTGTTTTTCTGTTAGATTGATGATAGGCTCTTGGTTCACTTATCCTAGATTAATTTTTCTAAGCATTCAATGTATTACCTTGTGTTGTCCTTGCTTACTGTAATTAGATTAAGAGCGTCTGCTAAATGCCTAAATTGTAAATTGATCTCTCCTAGTAGCAAGGGAGGTACAATGATGGCAGTATAGTTATATCACCTTGTGAGGGCCGAGTGATAAACTAACGGTCCAGTGTTTTTTAGTGTGGGAGCTGATGCATTTCTATAAATTATGTCCCCATAATCCAGAACAGGAAAAGTACCTCAATTTGTCTCTTTTTATAGACCATGGAATGCAGGATCTATGGTGGTAGTATTTATAAGGAACTAGTTCAATAAATGTACCATTTAAGGTGCATAACTGAAGAACAGTTTCACCAATAGCTCTAAATCTTCTGCCATCTGGCCTTCGGCCGTCCGGCCTGGAAGAGACAATGGAAAGTTTATCCAAGGCTGATACAATATAATATAAAACTAACAACATACATGTACATAGCAGATACTGTACTATGTTTGGCCCGGAAACCAGAGACTGATAAGGACTAAGAGTACACTATGATCGCATTAATGCAAGAGGGATGACTTGATTTCACTACAGCCTTCACCTGAGGAATGATCATGGGGTACAGGATGGATTGTGTCAAAGTTCTCGTTGTTCAGCCTATATACTGAACAACGAATAGCTCACAAAGCGCCACAATGTGACACAATGTGACACATTCCAAGCTTAATGTAGATCGACTAGTGTCCAACTTTACTTTCCTTCTTTCCATCTTTCCGGATAAACCTTATTTTGCCTTTGGCATTTTATAAATGTTTGCATTTTAAATGTATTTGTGAATTCATTTTCTCCATTGACTTGAATGGTTCATTGATGTGAATGGGAAAATGCAAAAATTACACTTTTCACAAATATGGAGATGACTCATCATAGACCGTCATAGACCACATGAGACTGACACAGTATGTCCATGATGTGGGCTTAATATTGATGACATGAGGGATCTCAATATAACTAAATGCATTTGAAATTTAATAAAAATGTTACATTTCAGGATTCCAATAAAAAGAATAACAAAAGATAATTCAGAATTCCAATTCAAAAGTAGCATGAATAGTAGATCGCACTGTGACGCGTTTTGAGCTTGTAGATCGGCTATTTTTGCTTCTCTTACTGGAGATGAGAGGTTTTTGCTCGACAGTAACAATATACCAAGGGATGTGGCACTCTGGAGTGAGTGTGGAAATATAGTGGCCCTCTCTATCATTAAGGTTGCCCACCCCTGCCCTAATACCGGTATATGGCCATTCATTTATTATTGAATACAATTTCCCCTTTGACTTAAATGGGGAAATTGAAATGGACAGAATTAATTTGCAAGTGTGACCCGCGTCACAGCAACCACACTTGCAATTTCCCAGAATTGCATCTTTCTAGTTTGTAAAATGTGGGGGCACTTTCATCACCTATAATTAATGACATGCCCCAAATAGGGAGACAGGTTGAAAGTTAATGTTGATGTGCAAAAGCATCAAATGCAGAATTGTCTCATGATGAACTCCAGAATTACTACTCTTCCTCTGGTGTCAGTGAAGAACTGTCTTTCTTTGCTAAATATACACAGTACAGCATCAATCCATACAGTAGAGTAGAATAAAAGAGAAAACCGAACAGCTGTAAATATATATATATATATATATATATATATATATATATATATATATATATATATATATATATATATGTATATATATCCCACAACCTAATTAGAATCGCCCCAAAACATAGTGTGTATGCTGGTTGGTCCGACCGTCCATCTGTAACTCCACGTTCAGCAGTTGCTCAATTGTCTAAAAAACACAATACAAAAATCAATAACGCATGTACCTTGCCCAACATCAACTTTATCACCTTCAGATGTGTCTCTACTTCTCATAATCCCCAAATGTTTAAAATATTTTCCCAAATTTTGGCCTGTAGGCGGCTGTCCTGTGATGCGATTTACATCACAAATGGGCGTCAACAAGCAGCACACTCCCAGTCCGGGGGCAGTTCCAGAGAGAGCAACATCACGGTCTGTCTGCTTCACACCAAGGGGGACTAACAGGCACACACACAAAGGGGCCAGGCCCCCGCAGGGGGCTGTAGGCTAGTATATATATATATATATATATAGGTATAGGAAGTTGGTATACAGTACATATGCTTACTATTTGGCTGTATGGGTTTGTGACGACCAAATTGCCATCGTCTGATCCTGACAAGATGTATTCTCCTGTTTCGTTCCAGCATAGTGAGTTGACCTGTCACCACAGGGCAGACATGAGAGATTTATTTTCAGAGGGAGGCAGCCAGAGAATTGCATACAGTACATCCCCAACAGGTTTGTGGGATAAAGGCAGACTCATTTTGGTAGAGGGTTGGGTTGAGTAGTTACCTTGCCATGATGCAACTACAAAGGTGGTAGGGGTGGGCGATATGGAAAAATACAATATCACGATATTTTCCCAAGCTGTATCACGATACACAGTTTTATCACGATTCTTTTTTACCTTGGTTTTTATGGTTAAGTTACTTGAAAACTAGACTCTCTGGGTTCCTTTTGGAAGGTCTAAATTGAACTTTACAAGTGTGTAACTCTGACAGTATACAAATGAAACCAAATGGACCCTTATGGGTCCATTTGATTTCATTTGTATACTGTCAGAGTTAAGTGGAGACCTTGACATTTTAAAGTTTTAGAACTACCGATTTAGACCAAAATGCAGGTTTAAATTGAATTTGGCAATGTTTACAAAATATTATATTCTTCACATTGTATGGTGAAGAAGTCACTATAGTTGCGCTCTTTTGTAAACAAGCAGAAAGGAAGCCGATTCTCATATAGCATCACAAAACCCAGTTCTGCATTTTTATTTGAATAAAAGTGTCAACTTTTTTATATAGATTACATTACATTATGGCAAGGTACCCAAACCTCTACGGACCAAAGTGTCCTATTGCTGTACAAATGCTTTTTCTGGATTAATGGTAAATGCCATTAATTGTGAAGGGAGTTAAAACACAAAAATAGCGATTGATTTATTTATTATCATCATTTCAGTTTTGATACTTACAGAGCCTTCGTGCACATCTAATGTAGACTGAAGTCTGAGTCGCTGTATGAAGTCTTTACTTCCTGAACAGGGGATCAAAAGAATGTATACAGGGGGATCACATTAGGACGTTTACATGCAACTTTATTTGTGCCTTATTAAAGGCTATTAAATGTTTAATACACACATACACATGTAGATTTTCTTCCAAGACAGTGCAGTATATAGCCCTACAATTGCTTTGAACTCTTATTATTTTATTTTGTTTGTTGGCTCCATTTATGCTATTTCATCTATTTTATTTCAACATGGAATAGGGTGTACTATAAAGTTTCTACTATAGTACTGTCTTGTTTGTGTGTGTTGTTTTCATATGTGGACAGACACTATGAAGACTAGCTGTGCTTTATGGGACATGGGACAGCTAATATGAGGATCCTAACAAATAAAGTTTAACATAACTCCATTCAGTGGGTAGGCTACTTCAGTGTTTCTCAAATGGGGGTACGTGTACCCTTAGGGGTACGCCGAGGTACTGCAGGGGTTACTCAGAAAATGACCTAAAAAAAGAGAACTAGTATAAATCATGCTTGTTCATAGTTAAAGAATTAACTAGAATTAGGAGGGGAAACACATTTACCGTTATGTTTAATGAAGACACATGGAGAAACGTGATATGAGCCTGAGTTGTTAACCCAAATTACATGGTATCAGGCAACTGGGATGTGTTTTAAAGTTGTTTGGAAGTTACTGACATGAACACTTAACTGAAATGTTATTACCACAGTGTTGAAAACGAGAAAAGGAGGCACTGTTTGAAACTCTTTCAACCCATTTCTTATGTGTTATTTTATATTCTTGAAATGGGGGGTTATCATAGCATCATATAGACTAGGCCTACCACTATTTATTTATAGTTTAATTGAAGTTTCATAAGCAAAATGTTGTTGTCGGGTAAAGGGGGCACTTGGGTTCAGAATTCATGGAAAGGGGGTACTCAGCCAAAAGAGATTGAGAAACACTGGGCTACTGACACGAGGCAATGTTGTTTACAAGCAAATGAAGCAATGACTTTCACAATCATCCAACGATCGTGGAAAGCATTGTAGCCTATTATACAATATGTGACCTATATGTAGAGTATTCAACATCCAATAATGAAGATCAATATATTTTGAAGGATTACAAAAAAAGGATTTGAATGTATTATATTTTGTAGATTTGTTCTTACTTAAAAAGTTGCTCCTGGTGAAGTTTGTGTCGCAGGCACCAATGGAGCGCTTCCTGATGTCCCAAATTAGACCAGTGCTGGAGCGGGGCATGTTGTCAAAGGAAAGCCCCCCTCGACCCTTGGCGTTAGTTATACAGTACTGTGCTATAACTGACGCGCATACATTTTAAGTTAACCGTTTGGTTCTTCAAAATCACGATCGTCCTGTTTAAATCCTGCCTTTACTCGAAGTTCACTGACAGTTCAAGACGAATCTTTATAACGTTTTCAGGCAGTTCAGTTGTTGTTGTAGCTCGCGTGAGTTCTGAGTTGAGCTCTGAAGTTGTCTGCGGTCTGCAGTGACAGCCGTCCGGCTTGGCTGGGGGGCTGTCTGCTCTGCTGGGTGGGTGGGAGGGGGCAGTGGTGTAAAGTAACTAAGTACATTTACTCAAGTAGCCTACTGTACTTGTGTTCAATTTTGAGGTAGGCTATTTGTACTTTACTTTACTCTATGTCCAATTTACAATAGTCTACTTTTACTTCTACTCCACTACATCTCGGATCCAAATAGCAAACCTACTTTTACTCCACTACAATTATTTGAAAACTTTAGTTAGTTAGACCTACTGTACATTTCGGCCACAAAATAGCAGATCTACAAGCTCACATGCTCTTTCAAAATATTTTTATACGTTTTGAAATGGGACATTCTGCATAATGAGTAGCCTACAATATGCCAATACTTTTGTACTTTCACTCAAGTACATTTGAAATCTGGACATGTAGGCCTACTTGTAACTGAGTTATTTGCAGTAGTATAAAATGTGTCTAGGCTACTTTTGCGCGCGTTTGTGTGTGTGTGTGTGTGTGTGTGTGTGTGTGTGTGTGTGCGTGCGTGCGTGCGTGCGTGTGTGCGTGTGTGTGTGTGCGCGCGCGTGCGTGTGTGTTTCTGACCAGGAGATGTCGCCATAAAACGGACAGAGAGATGTCATGTCACCATCGTTTTAGGTTCTGTTTACCGTTTGTCATTCATTCCTTTGAAGGTGGAACAGGCGCTACGTCCTACAGCCAATCACAGTGGCCGAGGGGCGGGGCTAGCAGTAGTGCGCTCCTCTCAGGTGACACCCATAAAAATATAATGACATCTGGGAATCTTGGGATGTCACTTTGAGTCGTTGAGAGACACCGACATTAGTGTTTTGATGCACGTTCCATCTTATTTCTTGTTGTTATTATTATTTGGCTACGCACGAGAAACCACATAGGCTACAATGGCTTTGTCAGGGGTCAGGACTTCATACCACAGGATATTGAACCGAATTGAGCTTGTATTGCCTGCAAAAATGCGACCTTTTTACAACCACCAAGCAGGTTAGTAATGTGCTAATTAGCCCAAATTGGGCCCATTTTCATACATTCTGGTGTTTTTTTACTGGCAATTTAAAGAGTTCCAGCTATTAGTTTTATCAGTGTGAGTGAATTTTTGTATGTATTTGTTTATTTTAGCCTATTTCCCAAAATAGAGAGGCCACACTAGGTCAGGTTGAAAGTGCTTATAAAAGTTCAATATGTGATTTCACATTGAGAAACCAACTCAGTTCTATGGACTTTGAATTTGCCTCTGTTTAAGCTACCATGCAGAGCCCTGCACAATGACCCAGCTTTTCCCCTGCTTAACCTGTAATTCTCATTCACCCACAACAGGCCCACTATATTTGTGGACTAAACTATTTGCACATCTCTTGCAAATAATCATATGTCATTTGGGCTGTAATCTAGCCCAGGTCTTCAACGTTTTCAGGCCAAGGACCCCTTAGCTGAGAGAGAGGTGAAGCAGGGACCCCCCACTACATATTGTATACAATTGTGTTGCAGATTAGAAGATTACTACTAAGATTACTAGATAGATTACTTAGACAGCTTAAGACTGGTTTGACAGCACTGTCATCACGTTGTTGGAGTAATGTGTATTTTCAGACATTTAACCACTTGAACTGTCAAATACTTTGCAAACCTCTTTGCAAACCTTTGCTATTTTCAGCTAATGTTCCACTCAGAATAGGGATGCGTGGTTAATGTAAAAAACATGATCCTATCACACAAAGATTTGGCGGCCTCCCTCTAGTAACTCTGAGGACCCCCTAGGGGTCCTGGACCCCCTGTTGAAGACCCCTGCTTTAGATAATGTTTTGTCATCCTTTTCCTGCATAATATTCTGGTTGCCAAGTCATTTATTCATCCATTTATATTTTCTATAGCCTATTCTGTTTTATATTCTGTATATATTTTTGGAAGATAGTTAGTTGTCGTCAGTAACCCAGAGAAAATGCAATTCCAAATTATTGTGTAATTCTTTTACACCAATGTCTGTGTATTCTGTTGCTGTTGCTGTTCTTTTGCACACATTGGACATTGGACATTATTAGCACAGTCTGGTGGAGTCTGCCACACTCCAGCAATTCGCTGCACATATTTGCATGTGCACATGTGACGATCGTGTGACAAATAAAACCTCTTGAATCTTGGGGTAGTGAAATGGCCCTTGGCCAAGACAACTTAAGTCAGTGGTTTTCAAACTGGGGACCACCAGGGGTCCTTGAGAAGGTTCCAAAAGGTCCCTGGCAAAATGAGTTAACATGGCATCAAAATCAGTAACCATTTTTATCCTTACATACATGGGCCATTTGAAAATATCAGATCCACAATGTTAAATAAATTATTAAAGTGAAATAAGTATGGATCTATAAATCCATAATTAAAACTAGACCAGGTCAACCTGGTTGTGCCAGACCCCCTGTCTGTCATCATCATTTATGACATCATGCCTTTTGTAGGCATGTCATCATCATGTCATCATCATATATACCCTTTATATAGAAAACCCGGACAGACCGACATTTGCTTATGTAGGCCTACCCATTTCATGGGTCTGGCAATAAGACAAAGAGACCAAAGGACTATATCTTAGATTGCTGTATTTGAGAGGAGTCAGACAGAGGAGACAAACAGTGAGCTACCATAGCGGCAGCTTGATAATTCTCTCTCTCCTCCAAGATGGAGGAGAACAGTATATAAAGAGTACAGTTTATGACAGTAAGAATCGTGGGACTCATGGATTGGTTCCCAGATCATAACAAGGAAGTCAGTGACATTATAACAGTAGAAGTCGTGGGACTCATTGATTTGTTCCCAGATCATAACAAGGAAGTCAGTGAGTGGTAATTTTCCACTAGTGACATACAGTATATCATGATTTCGTAATCAGGGCAACCAAAGTTACTACACACACACACACACACACACACACACACACACACACACACACACACACACACACACACACACACACAGACAGTATGTTGCTGTGAAGAGGTGAGTGGGCCGAACTCTAGATGTGAGTGGCCCGAAGGGCCGCCAACTTCTTGTAAGATACAGGCTCTCGGCTAGCTAGGCTCTCGCTGCGCGCCCGTCACTGCTGAAGCAAACTGTAACCTGATACTTTGATGACGAAAATTGCGTAGGAGACACTCTGGGGAAAGATTTGCATAGCAAACCCACACATTACTTTTCTACAAAGTGTACATCGTGCGAATACAATAGCTTCAGGAGAAGCTGATAGGAACATTGGGGTAAAAATGCGCGATTTTTGTGCAAAAGGTGGAGTCTTTAGATGCAGTGTAAATGTGATTCTATCGCGGAGTTGCCTAAAAGTAATCGAAAAATAATCGCTGTCAATTAGTTGTAGGGATATATTATATGGTCATATGATCCTCATACACAAATCATGAATTATGTATCATAATTCTTATCTTATCACACAAGCTCGTAACATTGCATCCGGTGCGTTGTGAGCTTGTAGATTGGCTGTTTAAAATAAATAAATAAATGTGTCTATGACACAAATCTTGTTGTAGGGGGTCCCTGGCACAGCATATTTTCAGATAGGAGTCTGTGGCCACTGACCAAGTAACCCAAAAATCTACATTTAGGTTATTTTAAATGAAATCAGTTTTATAGGAGTTGCAAATATTGAGTCTAAAGACACCCTTTGTGTATCATTCCAATCCATCTATATTAGGGGTCTTCAACAGGGGGTCCGGGATCCTCAGAGTTACTAGAGGGGGGCCGCCAAATCTTTGTGTGATAGGATCATGTTTTTTACATTAACCACTTGAACCCGGGCATCCCTATTCTGAGTGGAACATTAGCCAAAAAATAGCAGACCTAGCGCGAGGCGTTGTAAGGGGACCACCCCTTGTAGAGGGAAGAAGAGCTATTATTTGACATTTCAAGTGGTTAAATATCTGAAAATACACATTACTCCAACATGATGACAGTGCTGTCATACAAGTCTACGCTGTCTAAGATTAATCTGCAACACAATGTCATACATTATGTAGAGGGGGTCCCTGCTTCATATCTCTCTCAGCTAAGGGGTCCTTGGCCTGAAAAGACCCCTCCTGTAGTAAGAAACATCTTTGTTTACAACAGTTGCAGAGAGAACTGTGTGTTGTAAATGAGGGTTAAGCCTAATTTTATCTTTGTCTGACCAAAATACTGTAACTTTTCAATTAAATAAAAAAGAAAAAATCATATTTGTTGATTTCGTTGATATTTTCATTGAGTAAGCATGCTCTACGATTAATTCTAAAACAGGCTTTGCAGGCATAGTTGCTAACACAATCTTGTACTATTGGCCACAGAGCAGCTCAAATGGAACAGTTTTGTGGTCAGCAGCACTATGCTCAAGGTCACTGAGATAGTAGGCTACATTATCAAATCCTGTGTAATGTAACCAAATGGACCCATAACCATTTGGTTCCATTTGTACATGGACCCATAACCATTTGGTTCCATTTGTACATTCTCAGAGTTTCAAATTGATAATTTAATACTGAGGATTTAACAGCATGTTTGATGCTTCAGGGAGCCCTTGGATGTGTTCAAATTGGTACATCCATTTGAGAGTAAATAGATTGTGTAGGGTAAACATTTACATGGGGTGTAATTACTGTTACATGTGTCAGTTTATCATGCATTTGAAGAATGTGCTATCAGCCTTGTGCAATAGGCCAAGTTATCTTTTGCTTTGTACCTATAGGTCCAAAGACAGTGTTCTTCTGGGCTCCTATATTCAAATGGGTAAGGGACAATTATTTTATGTACACATTTTTGGTGCCAGACTATACTTCACGCCTTCCTTTTATCACCTATATGTTGTTAGATGCTAGTTTTATGCTATGCAAATGTATGTTGGTCACTTGTTATGTACAGTATTTTATTTGTAGACATATTCAGTTTACTTGTCCACAAATACTAAGAATTGTATAGCATTTTATTTAAAAAGATGTTAGGTCTGATGCTTACCTAATTGCTCAGCTGGATACTTGCTCTGATACTAATTCCTCACTGCTATGTGTTTGTTCAGTAACAGGTGCATAACTGTATCTCCAGCTCTTTAGTAGACAGAAAATATATGTTAGGGCAGGTTACCAATTTTATATAATGTATAGCTTTATTTCTTTTTATTATTATTTTTTTCCCCCACCAAAAAAACTATCAAAACATATCACTTAAAGCACCTATAGTTCATCTATGTGGCCATTTTAACCTGTCATTTGTAGACTAGGCTTCATCTTACTCTGGAGAACTTAAGAGTGTATATGTATGTTAAATGACTGCAATGTAAAGTGTGCACGCGCGCGCGCACACACACACACACACACACACACACACACACACACACACACACACACACACACACACACACACACACACACACACACACACACACACACACACACACACACACACACACACAGTCTCACAATCTCTCTCTCCTCTCTGTCTCTCTCTAGGGTTTGGTTGTAGCAGGTATTTCTGACTTTACCCGGCCCGCTGAGAAACTTAGTACGTCTCAGTCTGCTGTTCTCATGACAACAGGTACATAAATGTTTTATGTTTGTGTGTGCGTGTGTGTGTGTGTGTGTGTGTGTGTGTATGTGTGTGTGTGTGCGCATGTCAAAAGAAAAATCCCTCACAAAAACTCAATGGTGCACCAACTTACAATATCAAACAGCTTGTTTTCAAATGCTTCAGCACAGTTGCAGCTATATAGAACTTACGCTTTAACATAATTTAGTGTACGTCAAATAGCAAAAATAGCCATTTTCTTCACCTAATGTTCACCTATTTGTGCCAAATGTTGATCTATTTTTGCCAAATGTTTGCTGTCTAAGCATTCAGCAGACCTGGTGGTAAAAGCACAGACCTTTAGCCTTGAAGTCTGCAGAGGGACCCTGACCAAAGGTCTCAGGCCCACAGGAGATTTATGAGGTCTATACATTAACCGAGTGTAGCTTTAAATGGCAATGGCACCAGGGTTTTAGACAGTTTTAGTCAGAATTACTAAGTTATGTCTTTTGAATGATTTCCCAAATTGCCTACTGTATACCGAGGCCCTGTACAGTAAAAGACTTGCAGATGCATGTATTTTATTGTGGTAAAGACAGGAGATGGATTTGTCATGTCATTGTGCATGAATGAGTACATTATTATGTTTGTCTGAGGGTATGAATATACAGTATGCATGGGGCGCTCGCTGGCCTAGCGGTCCAGGAGCATACCACATACGGTAGGCACTGATGCCTAGCAGGTACGAATCCAGTTCCTGATGACCTTTGCTTTATCACTCCCCATCTCTCTCCACATTTCCAGTCAGTCTACTGTCCAACCATAAAAGACATAAAAGCCCCAAAACACTCGGGTCTCCCTTCAAACTTCTACCGCAAAGGAGAGCATTTTTATTATTATAATTGCGACCCCGGCACATCTTGTCCACGTATCCGTGTATCTCTGAAGGTCACGCCTGACACTTGGCTCCCCTGACACATCACTGTGACATCACAGGTGATATCACAGGTTGACATCACCTATGTAAAAGTCCATACATGGGTATTCCCCAGAATCCCTCTTGTGCCCATATATGAATATGAAGATCCCTGATGTCATCGATATGCCAGTATCACTGGCCAGATGGCCAAGACCTGGCCCATATCTGTGTGGCTGGTTCAGAACGGGATCTCCATTCTCCATGTATGAGCATAAAAGGGATCGTATGTTGTGATGTCATGGGAACCACTCTAACAGAATCCCCCTTATGCCCATGGAGATCCCTGATATCATCAATATTAAGCCCATATCTAACAGGACTTCATATGGGAATGCCCATATATGGAGGAAGACAGCCCATATCTGTGTGGCTGGTTCAGACAGGGATCTCCATGTATGGGCATAAAAGGGATGTACCATATACAGTACATGGATCTCCATATGGGTACCAGGGGTCTCCATTTTTGGGTAACTGGTCCGATATACATTACTGGCCAGATGGCCAAGAATTGGTGCGACTTAGGGCGAGGTCGCATGTCGCCCTGAGGCGGCGCCTTACTATTATTTATTATCAGGCTTCTGGACTTCAGAGCTACTCTGCTTCTCCTTCTCTTTGTGTATGTGCATGCTCTGCCCCCATCTCTCCTACCAGCATCCATCACCTTGGCTTGTTTACAGACACAGCATTAAGTGACATGATGAATGTCCATTTGGAAAAGAACAACCTTTGTTTTAATTTGCCTCGAGTAATGTGCAAAACCATGGGTGTCATAACCGTGCCAACAATATGCAAGCTTTATTCACATTCCAAAATCTGGCCCCATTCCGTTTCCTCTGAGTCATCCATGTGCATACGTCAAATTTTGTGACAGATGTTTATTTCATAATTATATTTTGATTTCATAATTATATTTTTTGATTTTTCTCTTTTTCCTTTTCCTATTCCTATTCCGTAGGTGCCATTTGGTCTCGATATTGTCTGGTCATCACTCCCAGAGTCTGGAACTTGTTTGCAGTAAACCTATTCCTTGGTATCGCAGGTGCCACACAGCTCATTAGAATCTTTAGGTGAGCGGGATTTAATTTGATCAGTTCTGCAGGTGTGGTGGTGTAATAGCATGTAGCCTAATCACCAGTAAAGAATCTGATTGTTGATCTGAATAATTGTTCTTTAGAAGTGGTTCTCAAAGTGGTGTCTCAGAGTTATGAGGGTCCTTGAAATTAAGTTTGATAACTACCATTCTATAGTAGAATTTGGTCAACACCTTCCCAGTGGAGCTCCTCATTAAGTTTTTTATTCAATTCAGTTCAATTCAAACCTTTATTTATTATTTAAGAGACATTGAGGTTGGCCTTCTTTGCCGTGTCGTCAAGATAAATCACAGTTATACAACACAAGTTAAGAACAGTTGCACACATTTATGGGTTGGCCTGCAATCAAAGTTTTAAATTGACTGTTTGTAGGAGAACGGATCTTTATCTTATAAGCTGTAGGTCATTGGAAGCGGTTGGGGCACTAAAACTAAAACTGGGCCTGTTTTTCTTTACTCGGGCTGGGGGACCTTTAGCGTGAGCCAATCTTGTATGTTCCAGTGGTAGTGTCCCGTCAACTGCCTTAAAAATAAATAGGTACCATACATAACCATACCAATGTTGATTTCACCTGTCAAGGAAGGCCAACTCACTCTATTTAGCAAACACTATATTTAATATTTGTAGTAACACAACATGGAGAATAATTCATTATAATTCAATGCAACAAACCCTGAGGCAAATATATGAGTGGAATGTGGTTTATAGGGGGTGATATACAGTATGCAGAAGAATGTTTTCTGGTGAGATAACCCTATAACTGATACATGGTTTATTAAAGCTTTGAATAATTTGGGTTCAGAATCAATTATTTTATCAGATTCCCAATGTCAGGGTTGGTTGACCTTAAAGGGCCACTTCACCTCTGGGACAACCCAATCTTATTTTATTGTTGTTTGGGACACGAGCAACACAATCCTGAGTTATGTTTTGTGTTCAATCTGTTTCTTTTAGATATTTTAGTATTTCAGCATGTACTAGTGATGCATTTTGCATCATATGATGCAAAACGCATCACTGATGATGCAAAATGCATCACTAGTCATGCTGAAATACAACAAATATCTAAAAACACAGATTGAACACACAAAATTACTCAGGATTGTGTTGATCGTCAACAATAAAATAAGATTGGGTTGTCCCAGAGGTGAAGTCGCCCTTTAAGGATCATAAAAAACCTTAATCCATTACTATTGCAATTTATTTTGGGTCAAACCTCAGATTGACTGGCCTATTGATCACGTCAATTGTTAATGCTATTGTCTCCAACAAAAGTCTTGAGAAACACTTGACCATGTACAAGGCTGCTAGAAGAGGTCAATGACAGCTCCTTATCTGTCGTCATTTCGTGTTTGTTTTGGTTTCACGTTGGCACAATAGTCGAGCTTGTCACTCTCTCACGTGTTCCATCTTAAATGAGGTGAGAAGTCAAGTGTGGAGCGGGTGTTTTGCAGTGCAGATCTGGTGTTTTTGTTATGCTTATTGTGTTTTAATTCAGGGGTCTTCAACGTTTTCAGGCCAAGGACCCCTTAGTTGAGAGAGAGATGAAGCAGGGACCCCCTCAATCTGTTCATAGATATAGTTTCATTAATTTGGATTCATGTTAATGTGTGTTTTCAGATATTTAACCACTTGAACGGTCAAAACGTAATAAACTTGACCTTTCACTGTACTTAGTCTGCTCTTTTCCCCCCTCTCTTTGCCGAAAATAGCCGATCTACAAGCTCACAAAGTTCTCAGAATATGGACACTATAGGGTTCAAGTGGTTAATATAAGAAATTAAAAGCAATTTGAGGCATATATCATATTTCATAGCCTACATCATCATCATCATCATTATACATCCAATAAAAAGTGAGGCATCAAAGACACTAAGACAGTCTTAACCCAAAAAGCACTTTAGGCTATAGCCTAATCATCATTCAATCAATTGGGTGTCATAGTATTGAGTGTGTATATCCACAGACATAAAAAGGTAGACGCCTCTTCCGGCTCTCTGGTACCCGTCTCGCCTTGGTGGGCCTTTTTGATTGACAGGCTTGGAATTCTTCTGTGTCGTACAGACACGGAAGGTCGGTAGGCAAATCAGAGGCAGGTGGGGGCGGGTCTTTTCCTACGCAGCTAGCTCTAGTCCCGGAAAAGACGCGTTGTGATTGGCCAGTAGTTTTTTGAGTGGCAGCCTGCCCTCGACACTTCCTCTTTTGAGCCCACCAAGGCGAGACGGGTCGCTCCAATCAACTGCAGCGGGTGGACGAGGTATCTAGCTTTTTATATCTGTGTGTATATCCACTGCATTTCTCTCTGGGCCACTCTCTTTATATCACGCCCTCTGGTGGCCATCACGATTCTCTCAATCCCAGTGAATTTTAATGAGGAGGGTGAACCATGATTTGCTTCGGCCTAATACTTTGCTCTGATATTCTTTGTTTTAGGGGTGTTTTATGGGTTGTTTAGTTTGTCCTACGTATGCTAGACCACAGGGACATAGCAACATATAAATCACATGTGTTGATTTGCAGTTGATAAATTCACAAATAGGGATCCTTCCTCCAGTCTCAGTGTGGGGATGATTGAATGATTTCTTGTCTGATGTATTGTTGCAACAGGCACAGTTACCACATCTATACATTCCAGTTGTTGTCAGCCACATGGTCTTTTTTTGGACCATATTCCTGTACCTTTAAGCCTTGGCTAAGGCATAACAGTATTGATAACAGTCCCATCCCAAGGATATGATAACGCATGTATCAGGTGTCTCTTGAATGCAACAGTGTGAACACAGTCATTAGATGCATTAAAAGCTATAAATATCATTGTCTCAAAGTGTTGCATACTGTGACAAACTGGAGTGACTAATAATATTTTACTCAACTTTCTCAAAGTAATTTGTTCATTACTAAAGTACTATTATATTACTTTAGTAATTATTATTATAAAGTAATAACATAATGTGTTTCTTACTGTATGAACAGTAATGTGGTACCCCAATACTGTTTTGATTGATTGAAGACTATTAGAAGTTTGCATAGGAAAAGGCACAGTTTCATGACAGTACAGTTCACTGGTACAAGGTCAACTAAAAGGAGATCCTAGTAAGCTTTTCGGCTTATGGAAACCTTTTTGTATCTCATATAACATTGAATGACAGACGGATAGAACACAGAACTATGCAGTAGATATTGTCAGAAAAAAACAAAACAGTGCAAAAATATATATACAGTAGATATTTACAATGGAAGGGTCTGGGGGAGGGTAAGGCTGGGCTAGGTTTGTTTTTACCGGTTATGAGCGGCTGCAGCCTGTAATTTTTTCAGGGCGATTTTAAAGGATGTTAGGGATTTACACTCCTTTAAGGCCTTCGGTAAGGCGTTCCACATTTTGATGGTATAGCAGTAGAACGAGTTTGACCCTTTATCCTCCCTGCACTCTCAACTCAACTACAATCTTCTGCATGAGCAGTCTCCTGCATGAGCAATTTGGCCTACAGCTTCATCAAGCCATAATAATAAAAGGGTAAAGCAGTAACATATTTATTTAGAGAAGTACAATGAACAAAGACACACTACATCGTACAGCACCACATCTCTTCTTGTGCAAATTGAGCAATGTCATTCTCTGGCACAGGGGTGTTGCACCAAATCTGGGCCATGGGTACTTTAACTATTGATATAGGTAGATCTGCTATTTTTGAAAAATCGTGAAAATAGTCTTTGAATATTTCATATTCATATATTTCCTTCTAAGGTAAAAAAAAAAAAAAAAAAAAAGGTTTTATGTCAGTGTTGCTCAAACCTTTTCATGTGCCGAAGGACCCCAAAATTATATGTATTTGGCCCACGGACCCCCATCTCAAAATATTTAGTTCCAGGGACCCCCCAGAAGCAAGATTTTAGTTACAAACAAAAGATTTGCACACATTTTCACAACTTTAAAAAAATATCAGATCTACAAGCTCGCAGCGCGGCACTCGGTGCCACGCTGTGAGCTTTTATATCTGCTATTTTTCAATAGCTAAAGTATAAAATAATTAAGGCCCCTCACTCCACCTTGGGCCCTGGTAACTCATTCCCACCCCCCCTTATGACGCCCCTGTCTGTTACTGATGAAAGTGCAAAAGGTCAAGGGTTTCCCATCATTATATGACACATGTGGAAAGTCTGAGGTCAAGCCAGCTCAGTGCTGTTGGAATACAAATGAGTCTGGCTACTTTATAACCTGACCTGTTTTTATTATTATATTATATTATATTCGTCATACTTAAGGATATACTATTTTAAGGTCTAGTCACTCTATAACCATTTATTCATTTATATTTTCTACAAACACAACCACATTTTTTCACTGTTTTAAATTAACCTCAGACTGTCTGTGTCTGACTTGACTCAGGAATCTATTTCCTTGAACTCCGAGACACCTACAGTACAGGGTTGTTTGTTCCTGGTTGGACAAAGCCCTAACTTATTGTCTCGATTGAGCAAAATTGATGTAGACGCAGATGCATTCAAGTTCTTTGCTAACTTCAGCTTGGGATGAATACGAACATAATTGTCTCGTACATTTTTATTGCTTTGTTGCGTATATTCTTTTTTGTAAGATCGATGTAAAACCTTGCGTTTTAACCAGATAAAGCAGCACTATGTTACTTTCCTCTTCTAGCCCGGATTTGAACCTGGTTTCCTGCTTAAGTTCTGACATTTTTACCATTGACCTAATAGAGCCTGCCTGCTTGCTCAGGGGATACATTGAATCTTGACCATTTTTTGGTCAAAATTTGTGTCAGATCATGTGTCTAGGTGAGACATGACCTTTGACACAATCAATGTCTCTATAGAAGAGCAGGGAGACAAAATACAACCACCCTAATTATATAAGTTATATCGTATTAACATTACTCCACCATACAAATTGGACAAAACATTATATTCGTTCAAAAACATTACATAGTGAGGCTTTAAAGTAACCTTATCTTAACCTATACCCTACCTACTGGTATACTCTTTTTTTCTTTTTTTTCACTCCACACAATATCACCAAAAATAGCTGTTCTACAAGAGCTTGTAGATCTGCTATTTTCTGTGAATGTTCCCACCGGTATAGGGATGCTAGGGGTCAAGTGGTTAAACTTGTATTGACCCATTAAAACTGGGAAAGCAGTGTAATTTTAGATTGTTTTGCGTTTCTTATTCAAAAATAGCAGATGTACAAGCTTAAAGCGCATCGCTTCTTGCCGCACTATACGAGCTTGTACATCTGCAATTTTTATCTTTTAAATGTTTTGAAAACTCTTTGAAAGTTGCAGAAGCGTAACTTCTGATTTAGAAAGCGTTTTGTAGATTCAGCCTCAGATCTTAACGGGTCAACCGTTTGCATGCATGACTAACAGGAGCTAAAAGTGATCCCGTTCTGTTTGTAGGTACAACCAGGGATTAAAGAGTGGGGCGGTGCTGTCCAGTGTTGAGACGGACTGAACTTGATGCCATCATGTGAGTGTGGATATCCACCAACACCTCTGCACAGCATGATGACGCACAGCTGCGAACACACAGATCCCAGTCACTCTCTATGAGCAGGGGTCTTCAACGTTTTCAGGCCAATTAAGGACCCCTTAGTTGAGAGAGAGATGAAGCAGGGACCCCCACAACCTTTTCAGAGATTCCATAGGTTCATTGTTTGACAGCACAATCATCAGTGTATTTTGGATTCATGTCAATTTGTGTTTTCAGATATTTAACCACTTGAACTATCAATATTTCATAAACTTGACTTCTCTGTACTTAGGCTGCTCTTTTTCCTCTCTACACCAAACCGTTTTGCCGAAAATAGCCAATCTACAAGCTCACAATGCCTCGCAGCGCGAGGTATTGTGAGCTTGTAGATCTGCTATTTTTGGCTAAAGTTCTCAGAATATGGACTCTAGGGTTCAAGTAGTTAATATAAAAAAGGAGAAAAAAAGTTTCTATCGCACAAAGATTTGAGTACCCCCTAGGGGTCCCTGTTGAAGACCCCTGACATACAGTACATGCACATACATGCATAAATACCAAAGACCAATTTATATCTGTCATATGTCATATGACCTGTGCCACTTAGCTATTTTTGGCAAGTGATGCAGCCACATGTATCATGAAAACACATTTGAATAGAATATTTATTATGACCAGATTAAACAGTAAAGGGAACAGTAAAAAGATCAGTTAGGCTTTTTGTGTATCATAGGGTTCAGTACTAGGAAAGTAGTACAGTATTTGTGTGTGACTACACACTCTTGAATTAAGATAGAAAACCACACACATTTCTTCCTTTGTGTTGTTGTATTGGACAGTCAGTGGTACCGTTTATTTTCTAATACCCCTGATTGTTGAATAATAATAAAAGAATAGTATTATTATATAATAAATATTTGGATATTCTTTTGTGTTTTTATTCCAAAAACATTATGTCTTCCAATGTGTAGGTTTAAAGGGGGTTATCACCAGTCACCTGATGAAGAGTATGTGAATTTCAGAACAACAAAATTAACAGTTAATTTAAAGAGAAAATGTAGATTGAACATGGACTCATCATAAAAGCATGAATTAGATGATAAATTAACCGTACATGTTACTTACAGTACACTTGTTTTTGTACAAACTATATAATCTTGCATGACGTAAACTAAACTCTGCTCTACATGTGATACTGGTGTAGGGAGCTCCACATAGAAACAGTGGATAATTGTTATTTCTGCAGGTGAGCAATTATATTATCAAGTTCAAGTTCAACCTCACTCTTTTTTTTTAGTGCCATCTATCCACAAATTGTAATTACATTTTAAATATTATATATTTGTGTAATAAATATATGATGAAATGATGAATTACGTATTACATATTATTGTATGTAGTTAATATCAATTTCTTTGTCTCCAGGATAATAGCACTAAAACGCTTATAACTTACATTGCAACCAAACCAATGGTGCTCAAGTTACTACTTTTTTTTTTACCACTGGGTGGTGCTAAAGTACTGGGCTTTTTTTTCTTAGCCCTCAGATGAAACGATGTCACATCCAAGCTAATGAAGGTGCTTGTTCCTATTTTGTACCACCAGGAGGTGTTAGAGTATAATTCTTTCCTTAACCACAGATTAAATGCCATTGTGTATCTTTTTATAGCCAGGAGTAGAGCCAGCTCTCAATCAATAACAACCACATCATCATGAGCATCAGATAGAGAGAGACTGAAGAGATCAGAGGTGTTTTCATGTCATCCCAAAGTTTGTGCTGCAGTGAAGGGGGGGACATCATCATGACGTCATCATGACACACGGAGTTTTCAGTTTTCCTGCATTAGTGATGGTAGTGATGGTGAACACTGGTTTCCAAGGCAACAGAGCAGAGTACAGTCACAGAGGTATTCTTATGTTTCACATACACACACACACACTCCTGTGTGCAAGCACACGCGCATGCGCACACACACAGCTGTATTATGTAATACCTTCACGCCATGTTCACCTTGATACGCTTGCAGTTTTGCAGAGGAATACAATTTTACATAACCATCAAACTCAACATAGATCTAGATGCGGCACACATGCACTCACGTGCGCGTGCACGCACGCACGCGCGCACACACACACACACACACACACACACACATTTCGTTACACATTTCATAGCATAATTTCTCTACTCTCCTAACACTGCTGCTTCATTGTGTCTTATTGCCTATGTGCCTCAGCCTATCAGAATGGAATGCTTGTTACATTACATACCAAAATGATTAGTGCTTCTAAGTCATGTTTGAATGTAACAAGCTTTCTGATTACATTGGTAATAATAAGGCAGGATGAATCAGCAGCATTAGGAGAGTAGAGTTAGGCAGATGAAGGTAGATACAAAATTAAAACAAATAAACAATGACTTAAGCCAAGGGTCTTCAACAGGGGGTCCGGGACCCCTAGGGGGTCCTCAGAGTTACTACAGGGGGTCCTCCAAATCTTTGTGGGAAAAAAATCTCCCTTTTAGCCAGATTCTTAACCAGATTCTGAGAACTTTAGCCAAAAATAGCAGATTGTGTTCTACAAGCTCACAACGCCTCGCAGCACAACTTAAGGCACTGTGAGCTTGTAGATCGGCTATTTTCGGCAAAGAGGTTTGGTGTAGAGGGGAGAAGTATTGACAGTTCAAGTGGTTAAATATCTGAAAACACAAATTGACATGAATCGACACTGATGACTGTGCTGTCAAACAATGAAACGATATGGAATCTATTTACAGGTTGTGGGGGGTCCCTGCTTCATCTCTCAACTAAGGACCCCTTAGTTGAGGGAGATGAAGCAGGGAACTGAAAACATTGAAGACCCCTGACTTAAGCAAAATGAGTTTTCCAACATACTGATACAGGTGTGAACTGTGGTCTGTCTTGGACCAGATTATAGCTACCCTGCTGCTTATTCTGGAGCTTTTCTCACAGTCGCTCATTAATCACTTGCGGTGATAAATGGTGCGTGTGTGTGAGTGCGTGCCTGCGTATGTGTGTGTGAGTGCATGTGCATATGTGCGTGTGTGAGAGAAAGTGAGAGAGAGGGAGTGCAGAGCATGGTCTCCCACTGACCTTATGTACTCATTGCCTTTCCACCTGCTGGGTGAAAACACATACACACATACATCACTGTATGTATGGGGCGGCATAGCTCAGGGGTAGAGAAACCGTTATTAGAGCACGAAGGGTCGAATCCGGGCTCCCCCTGAGTTAATGTCGAAGGGTCCTTATGAGCAAGACTCTGAACCCCTAATTGCTCCCGGTGAGCAGGTTGGTGCCTTGCATGGTTTCCTCCGCCACCGGTGTATGAATGTGTGAATGTAATGCACAATCTATGTAAAGCGCCTTGGATAAAAGCGCTATATAAATGCACCATTTACCATGTGTGTGTGTGTGTGTGTGTGTGTGTGTGTGTGTGTGTGTGTGTGTGTGTGTGTGTGTGTGTGTGTGTGTGTGTGTGTGTGTGTGTGTGTGTGTGTGTGTGTGTGTGTGTGTGTGTGTGTGTGTGTGTGTGTGCGTGCGTATTTCTGCAACAACAAAAAAACAAAACTTGACTGCACCCTAAGGGCAGAATAGGTCAGAATAGGTAGGACAAAAGTACGGTGTGACACACGCACACGCTAAAGCTTTTATTTTTTATTTTACCGATTTTTACCATTTATGATTTTGACGCTGTATGTCCAATATTGGGACACCGGCTTGAAAGTGGTTAGAGGGTAAAAAACCCCTCCCCTTCATCTCTGATGTCAGCATATTATGGGCCCTGTCCCATTTCCTGTCCCTGCCACCCATGGCTGTCTCCCTGCTCCGGTTCCTGCCGAGGAGTCTCAATTACATGTTGGATCGCGGCCGAGGAAGAGATTGGCTGCCTGCGATGGCTCTGAAGGTGACTTTGGATTTACTGGCAGTGACGCGCCCTCCTCTCTCTCTCTCTCTCTCTGTGTGTGTGTGTGTGTGTGTGTGTGTGTGTGTGTGTGTGTGTGTGTGTGTGTGTGTGTGTGTGTGTGTGTGTGTGTGTGTGTGTGTGTGTGTGTGTGTGTGTGTGTGTGTGTGTGTGTGTGTGTGTGTGTGTGTGTGTGTGTCTGTGTGTGTGTGTGTGTGTGTGTGTGTGTGTGTGTGTGCGCGCGCGCGTGCGTGCGCATGTGCACGAGTGGACACATGCATGTGTCACCCTTGTGGCTAACCATGCATGTCATGGGCACTGTCAGGAATTTGCTATAAACAACATACAGTACTCTACTACAGTGAAGTCAGGAGTGCTGGGAAATATAACTAACCCTTCTAGACTCTCAGAATCAACACTCCAGGTTTGACTGTGGATGTCTCCAACAGGACACACAGTGGTTAATGCTGACAGCGTGGAAATCTGTGTGTGTGCGTGTGTGTGCGCGCGCGTGTGTGTGTGTGTGTGTGTGTGTGTGTGTGTGTGTTATTTTGTACTAAAGCACAATCATCTGATACCAAGAGTTTTTGTGTCACATACATGCAGACGCAGCACAAGCGAAGAGAAAGGACTTAGGACAATAGGAAACGGTACTATACAGTCCGACGGTACTGTCTGCAGCGTCTCCTATATCATTCTCACCTACACGCACGCACACATGCACGCACACATATGCTGTATGGACATCAACATTTTTTGGATGGTGTTTTTATGAATGCCTGTGTGTGTGTGTGCTCTTTTTAGCAATCTCAAGCTCACAACTGCAATGTGTTGAGAGCTTGCAATCTTGTCTAAATCAGGCATAACTCCAAACCTAAACCCTAACTCCCAAATGTCTAATCCTATAATACCCCCAATCTGAATATTTTCCTAATTGTAAGCCTAACAATACCAAATCTATTTTCTTTTACTATAAAATAACCATTGCTCTTGTGAGGATCAGGCCTCACACGCACGCACGCACGCACGCACGCACGCACGCACGCACACACACACACACACACACACACACACACACACAGCTCCACTCTCCCCTGTCCGATGTCTGCTAAGTCATACCTTGTGCTTTTGTTGCTTGGCAACAGGCTTGCATTGTTCGGACGCGTTGTCAGGCCATCGGGGAGTCTGCTATACATCCAACAAGGGACTTATTGAAACATAATAACTGTAATGACAGCTTGAGCTGAGTCCCTCTGCTTTCAAATGGCCATGTAGAGGCCCAATGAAAATCTGGGTCTGTCATGAAACAGTATAGGGTTTGTTTGTATGTAATGTAGTCTATCTTGTCGTCATTTATAGGTATGTATCAAGGTAAGGTAAGTACCAACTATAGCCTATGGTTACTACACAGGGGTTGGAAAGAGTACTAGAAGAATATCCTACAGAAGTGGAACTACTGTTACTGTCACTGAGGTCACTCAGGTCTTCTGACCAAAAGGTGACCAAGCTTTTTCGTTGTAGCTCCCCTCTCTTCCCATAGCTATATACTGTAATTCAGTGAATTGTTTGTTTGCCTTCTGTGCGTTTTTGTTCATGTCTTTTATCATTTTCAGCATAACCGTTTTTAATATCCTATTTTAAATGTAATGTTTTCATTGTACAGCACTTAGTACTGTAAGTGTTAAATCAAGTTGACCGTACCTTGCCATCCACGTATCCCACAGCTAAAAGTTATTGAAAACTATTGAGACTTTCCTGTTCCCACTGAGCTGTTCCTCTTCAGTGAGAACAGAACAGGCGAGGCGGAGAGTGGCTATACAGTAGCTATAACTAGGACACTGTGTACCGTCTTAATGCTCAATTGTTTTCTGTGTCAACATAGCAGCCAGCACAGCAGACAGGGGTGTCACACCAAATTCTGGGCCCTGGGTATAAGGATTCACTGTGGACCCCCAAAATGATTATGTATTTGGCCACAGACCCCCATCTCAAAATATTTAGTTCCAGGGACCCCCCCAGAAGCAAAATTTGAATTACAAATGTTCGCTTAAAAATTACATAATATTCAAAGATATATGCACACATTTTCACGACTTTTCAAAAATAGCAGATCTACAAGCTCGCAGCGCGGCACTCGGTGCCACGCTGTGAGCTTGTATATCTGCTATTTTTCAATAGCTAAAGTATAAAATAATTAAGGCCCCTCCACCTTGGGCCCTAGTAACTCAGTCCCACTTTTCCCCCACTTGTGACACCCCTGACAACAGACATGGCGATGATCTTGCCAAGCTGCATAAAGCAGGATGTAATCCAAGCATTAGCAGAATGTCAGTGACGTAGATCTCCTCATGCAAGGTTGCGATGTCAAACAGAGAGATTTGTAAGTGTCCCAAACTACTACTGGGTTGTTGGTGGCAGGAGACAGGTCACATACTGGGTATGCGTGACCGATTTTGACTTCCAGATCCAGAGCAAGAGTCAAAACGTAAAACCAAAACCAGAGGAAGGTAAATGCAAGGTGAACAGTGTTGTTGGAGGTTATAGCAGAGAGGGGACAATCAGCTCATACATGTACTGTATACAAAGGCATACACACCTAAAGGATCAAATAGCTGTGCTGGACAGAAGAACATTTAAAAAGCACAACTAGTGTGAAACGGTGCTATTTATAAATTAATTTCATCAATCACAACTCGTCCTGCGAAGCTTGGCCAATGGGACCCTGGACGTACAACAAACTTTGAGCCACCAAGATGTAGGCCATATCTAGGCCAGGTTGTAGTGCCCATATCTAGTGCCCGGACACTTTTTAACATGTTTTTCCCTCCGGTTTCTTTCAACCAGACAAAGCCAGATGTTGGAGCATAGCTCCTTCCAGGAGCCCTGCTCATGAATAGAAAATAGTCCATACACACTGGATTATGCGGCCATGGATATCAGTTATATTAACAACATGAAATAGTGTCCCTTTTCTGGGGCAAGCATTCGGCCAGGGATTTAAGTGGTTAACCACTTAAACAATAGAGTACATACATTGTTGAGTGGGGTCCCCCAAGGGTCTATCCTTGACCCTCTCATTTTTCATCAAATCTCCTCGCTAAAAATAGCACATCTACAAGCTACAAGCAAGAGACAGACGAAAAAGAAGAGACAGTTTAAATCGATAGATGTTACTTTAGAGGAATAAGATAAGACTAGTCTGAGAAAAGCGATAAGAGGATTTACCATTACATGGTCCAGTGTGCAGACACAATTTCTCTGTTTGGACAATCAGTCTATACACACAAGGCTAAAGAGAATCTCTTAGTCATTTATCTAACATATTCATTGTCTGACAGCGGAGATAACTGCTACTATGCCCTTGGCAGTGC
The DNA here is from genome assembly GCF_963921795.1 of Nannobrachium achirus. NCBI lineage: Eukaryota > Metazoa > Chordata > Actinopteri > Myctophiformes > Myctophidae > Nannobrachium > Nannobrachium achirus. The sequence continues at coordinate 18,530,700 of NC_137831.1, forward strand.
TACACTGATGAACAGTAATCAATGGCGAGTGCCGAGACTGTCATAAACATCTGGTGGAGGTTTCTGCTGTGCCAGGGCTCAACCCACGTGACGTGCCACACCAGGGGTGTCGCACTAAATTCTGGGCCCTGCTGGGTACAAGGATTCACTGCAGGTCCGCCATGAATGTTCTTCATGGGGGGAACACATTATTTTCACATTATTTTCTGCTTTAATTACAGCGTGGCACGCTGCAAGCTTGTAGATCTGCTGTTTTTTGAAAAATCTTGAACATTTGTGCAAGTCTTTGAATATTTCAAATCCTTCTATGGTTTTTTGAAAAACCTATGTTTCTATGTCAGTGGTGCTCAAACTTTTTCATGTGAAGAACCCCCACAATTATATGTATTTGGCCACGGACCCCCATCTCAAAATATTTAGTTCCAGGTACCGCACAGAAGCTAAATTTGAGTTAAAAAGGGTTCCCCTCCACCTTGGGCCCTAGTAACTCAGTCCCACTTTTCCCCCCCTTATTGTGACACCCCTGGCGGTAATATCCAGAGCTTTAATTTAACTGTGAGAATTACATTAACACTCTGGAATTCACCGTGTAATAGTCTACTGCTCTATTATAATAATTGAGTTAAGAAGAAGATTGAATTTGATACAAATCCCTGGGAGGCCCTGGATGTGTCTGGGTGTCCAGGCAAAAGTGCTTGTTTAGTTAGCCTGCTGTGTGAGCCTCTTGTTGGGGGTCAGATCAAAAGATTCAACCAAACATGTAACAAAAATCGAGTGTGGATATTGGCACAGGGTAAAACAGACGAAGAAGACAAACTAAAATAAGATCAGAGAGGTATAACATAGAGAAAAAGCAGTTTGATAAGACAGATCAGGCGGGAAATTTGACAGCAGAAGATGCAGACATCAGAGTGTTTTACCTCCAGGTCCAAGATAAAATCAGCCTATAGCCTAGCCTCTGAAACCCACAGGTTGAGAACCACTGGTTTAAGGGACAGGTCAAAAGATTCAACCAAAGCCAAAGGTGTTGTCAAAATCTAATGTGGATATATTAGCACAGGGTAAAAACTTTAAAGGAAGTGCAGAAGATGCAGTTCGGCTATTTTCGGTGCTTGATACCACACAGAACCAAGCATAATCAAGTGAATACTGGAGATGTGGCGTAACGGCATGGATTTCTACAGAGAGGGCAATTCTTTCAACATAAGATGCAGCATTCAAGTTCAAGAGAGTTTGGACAAGGCAATTCTCTTGAATACTGCCTTCAGATATGGCATGGAAAGAGGGCATTTGCATTTTCTTTCACCATATTAAAATGGCATTCATGGTCTAGAGAGGGCACTTTTTACAGACGTATAAAAGGGCAGGGGGCAGGGGCTCAAACCCCCTTTGATGTCTATGCGTGTACGTGCCTGACTGGTAGCTATTTCAACATAATGGGAACTGCAATCTTTAGACCACTGACTGTGGCTTCCGAACATTTTGTCCTGCGCTGCCAAAAGGGTGCAGTAGAATTGGCCTGCCAAGTCACCCATGATATAATCGCTCCAGAGACTCATTATACTAACCTCTGTCTGACCTCCCCTCGACACTCTTAAAAACAACGATGCTTCTCGGTGGGATAGATGTGGCTGTATTCTTTCTGGAGCACTGCCATGCATTACACTGGCAGTGTCTTTTAGCCACTTGCACCCTATAGCGATCCTATTCTGGGTGGTGAACACTCAGCGAAAATAGCAGTTGTGACGTGTTGTGAGCTTGTAGATTGGCTATTTTTGGAAAAGATGTTTGGCTATTTTTGGAAAAGATGTTTGGCTATTTTTGGAAAAGATATTTAGTGTCGAGCGAAAACAGCAGCCTAATATACTGTAGAGCCCTTCTTTCGACTGTATGGTACAGTACAATAACAACTGCTCACAAAGAAAGGTCAGGCATGAACCTCGAACCTGGTTTCACATACTGTACAACTGATTTAACTTGTTTTCATTTATTCTTCAGTGCTTCATTGCAGCACTGAACATTCCGCAGTGTGTAAGAAAAAAACGTGAAAGCAAGCACTTCTGATGATAAATGATACATGGTACTACAGTAGGTGCTGGGCAGAAGAACACTATGAAAAGAAAAGAGAAACATCGGCACACTTGAAAATGCTTCCATAGTAATTATGTGACTCTTTTCTCCCCATTATGTTCTGTGTGTTCTGTAAAGAACCTCTCTGAAAACCCTTCTACAGTATGTGGCACCGACTCATTTATTTAAATAGGGATAATTATACTTATTCCCTGCCTCTTCAAAAGGAAGTTAAGTGATACTGGAGCACTCAATTAGGTGAGGTTCCAAGAATAGCTCAATAATGGTATGAGAGTGAACATGTTGTACCTTTGAGAAAAGTGTCACATTATTAATATTTTCAAATGCGATAAACTGGGAAGCTAAAACCCTAGCGTTCCTATTCTGGGGTAAACAATCAGCAAAAACATCCAATCTACTAGGAAGAAGGCAAATGCAGAAATTAGCTGAGATTCCTTCTGTTAGTGCTCCAAGTGTGATCATAGGTCTGCCTGAAATGTTTTGTGAATTTGAAATTTAGTCCAGAGTAAAGGGGAACACAAAAAAGTAATATGTTCACGTTTGGTGATAACACCTTTTTCTAGTAATAGAACTACAGAACACAATATGCTGCAACTGCGCTTTGTATCAGAAGAATGCAGCTGGGGCGTTGCGTTACCATCTGCTTATGAGGCAGATTACTGTACAGTAAAGCTGAGACAGAGACAGAGCTCTGGTTGGAAGTCGGAACTTCATTTTCACAGAGCTCTGCTGGTTTTTGTTCTGCACCTCTTTGATCATTGCAGAGCTCATTTACAATATACAATTTGCAATTTAGGCATTTAGCAGACGCTCTTAATCCAGAGCGATTTACAATAAGCAAGTTAATACATCAAGTGATCAACATCAATACATCAAATGCATAGAAATAGTAATCTAAGGAAAAAAAGGTAGACCACCTATTCTGTAAAAACTAAAACATAAAAATGCTATCTACATGTATGGTCATTGAGGGTAGGCAAGTGCTATGGTAAGTGCTATGAGCTAGTCTTAAGGGGTGAGTCTTCAGACTACGGCGGAAGCTAGGGAGTAAGGGCAGATGAATACTCTTACACTACACTTTTAGAGACAAATTAATTTTGTTTCAGCTCTGTCTAAACTACAATATGACCTCATTCAGGGGTTCGGGGGGACAGGTACAGACAGTAATTAATTTGTCTGTTCGGTGCCACTGAGATTTTGTGACTCAATGAACAGAACCAAAATAAATTTGGCTCTAAAAGTGGAGTATGCATCGGCCCTAAGTCTGTCCACAGTTGAGTTTGGGGGCCAGGAGAGGGAAGAGTCTAGGACGAGTGGATCGTTGTCCTGGGGTTTTTAGCGAGGGTTCTGTCTGCTTCCCTATGTTAGTTGATCTGAGTGAACGGGTGGGGTTGTAGGGTTTGATCAGGTTTTTTTTGTCTTAGGAACAACATACATGAAAATAAACAACAACAGAAAATCACACAGCACATAGCCACAGTTCAAAATAGTGTACTGTAGTGTCCCAGTTTGATCTGCATGTGTTAAAATATGGGAATGCTAAAGATTATGTGGGGGGGACCTTAAAGGAGTACCCAAAATGATTTTTTTTCTATAGTGTGCGCCAGCGGCTACGTCATTGTAGTCCTTAGCGGCCATTTCTTGGGTCAAAACACAGGTGTTTCAATTGTTTGATTGCATAGAACTAATGCTATAGTCTAATCAGAACACCTGTGTAAGGCTGTGTTTACCCAAGAAATGGCCACTCTTAGAACTACATTTGGCACACCCTATAGATTACTCATGCCATGGAGACTTCAATAAAATAAAAATAAATGTATTTGTCGCATTCCTAAGACAAAAAAAAAAGATTATAGTAAATGTACCCCCATTGATTCCGGATGGGGACCCGAATGCGACAAAAACTAAAAAATATCCATGAATTCAAGTCTCCATGGTGTGAGTATCAATAGAAAAAAATAAAAATTAAAAAAAACATTGGGGGGTGAACTACTCCTTTAAGTGTGATGTTTTGGGGGAAATACGCAGGCGCAGTTCTGAAGGCGCGAGAGTTGAAGAGCAGCTAGGCTGAGTTTCCTAGTTGTTGTTGTGTTGTGTTGTTGTTGTTGTTGTTGCTCCTCTGTGCAAAAGTGAATAAAGACAGTTATAATATTAAGAAGGTTGTCATGTCTGCCCGGGAAATAAACCCCAGCCATTACAATGTACCCGCGATGAAAGTTTTTAGTTTGCAGTCATTTAAACAGCTGAGTCGTCAGGTGCAGGTGTTTCCAGTTGATGATGGTGACGAGGAAGCGACATATGGATCTAATTGGCGACTTTGCATGCAGCTAGAAGTCAAGAAAGAAGTTCTAAAAGGTAAGGCTTCCATTATTTCTGGCTGTGGTCGATTTCACATTAAGTGGAATGGTTGTGGTGTGCGTGTGTGGTTTGCTGCGTTGTGTTGTGCGTCATTCAGTACCTAATGCTATTTAAAGTATGGATTCAGCACCACGGGCATGGAGAGAGACATGGCGTGCGTGTGCGTGTGCGTGGGTGTTTTAGACACTGTTCCCCAATCCCCACACATGCCATTTTATGTGGGAAATAATGGTAGCAGTGCCAGTGATGTTGCATAAGGATGTGATTTGAATTCTGATTTGAGCATGCAGTGTATAAGGCCATTATGGAGGTTAGGACCATGTCAATTCTATGGTCTCTTTATGTGTGGTGAGCCTGTGCTAGTAATAGGTTCATGTAGGTTACTATAGCCTTTGAGCTTGTAGATCTGCTATTTTTGGCAAAAGTGATCCAAATAAGGACACTATGGCCTATGGGGTTCAAGTGGTTTATATAAAAAAGGAGGGAAAAAAAGGTTTCTATGATTTGGAGGACCCCCTGCCGTAACTCTCCGGACTCCCTGTTGAAGACCCCTGTCCTATGGCACTACTGTGTTAATCTGGACCTGTTTCTGACTGTTTAGCCAGCAATCTATCCATTTAATTTCTTTTTTTCTATCTCTCTTTTTTTTCTTTCTGTGATTGGAAATTGTGGCCATAGGTCATGTCATCACCAACATCTGTAGGGTTCCACTTCCCTCTCCAATTTGCCTTTTAGATTACTGTATGCAATATCTTGTGTGAAAAGTTGGCATTTTAGTCTGAGGTTGGTGCTAGAGTTAAAGGTTGGTTCACCCCGAAATGACTTTTTCTATCGATCTCACCCCATGGAGACTTGAATTCTTCGATATCTTTTTGTTTTTGTTGCATTCCTATGCCAATTATTTGAGGAGACTCTTTGTGTCTCCATAGGGAACAAAGCAGGCTTTTTGTGAACAACTGCTGGTCAAGACTTTGGGATTGCTTTTCTGTCAAGTTGCTTGTAAATGTTGGTGTTGCGTTTGTTGGGGGCCTGTTATTTGGGCTTAATTCTTGATGGATGTTTAAACCAGTTCTCAAACATTTTCATGTCAAGGACCACCATCCAAATATATATATATATATATATATATATATATATATATATATATATATATATATATATATATATTTATATATTGTGCGGCCTAGTCTCTCCGGTCGCTTGTTTCCTCATGGCAACACTGAACACGGGGCCCTTCTCTCATACCCATTCTGTCACCGTCTGGAGCCACTCATCGATCGCACTCTTAATGGAAGCCATTGCCACTCTCCTCCGAGGGCATGTGTTAGTCTCGGAGAACAGGGTGGGCAGACCGTCTCTTTCTCTCTCTCTCTCTCTCTCTCTCTCTCTCTCTCTCTCTCTTTCTCTCTCTCTCTCTCTCTCTCACCCACTATACGGAGGAGCGAGGGCCCAGCCGTTCATTTATCATCTGACAAGCGAAGGGGAAACGCTCCTCGCTCCAGCTGAGCGTGGAACGAACGGAGATAAGAAGGCAAGGGAGGGATGAGGAATATGTGAAGTGGGAAATTGGTGGTGGTAAACAAAAGAAGAGGATGATCAATGTGTGTGTGCGTGTGTGTGTGTGTGTTCGTGTGCCTGTGTGTGCGTGCAGCCGTGCACACGTGTGTGTGTGTGTGTGTGTCTCGCACACTCAGTCACTGCTGATGCGTGTCTTCTCTTGTGTGTGTATTCTTGTACATTTGTGGTCAGAGATAAGGCGAGCCAAGGCAGAATAAAGAACTCAATGCGCAACGAGAATATAAAGGCATGTTAAATAATAATGGTGAATGTACGGCATAGGACTTTATAGGATATCCAGTGCCGTCTCCAAGCCAGTGATGGCAAAACATGGATATTAACATAAGGATGTACTGAGCCTTATTTATACTTTGTCATACAATGTCCTGCTACAAAAGTGACCGATCTAACTGTAGAAGCTCACAATGCTATTTTCGGTGGGAAGGACATGATTAGCTGGGCCATCGACAAAGTACACCGTAAAATAGTCAGGGTTTAACTTTTTTAACTTCGAGTTAGGGGTGGCGATATGGTGATAATTATCGTTGAGGCGATACAATGTCTCCACGATATGCCTTTTCAGAGGTATCGTATATATCGTGATACAATTGAGGGAGCCTTGTAAGAAATCCTGTTTAATCGTTAATACAGAAATTTGTTGCAGAATTCAATTAAACCTGCATTTTGGTCTAAATCAGTAGTTCTCAAACTTTAAAATGTCAAGGTCTCCACTTAACTCTGACAGTATACATTACGGGTCCATTTGGTTTCATTTGTATACTGTCAGAGTTACATACTTGTAAAGTTCAAATTAGACCTCCCAAAAGGAACCCAGAGAGTCTAGCTTTTGTCAGGTAACTTGAAAAATAACCATAAAAACCAATGTGAAAAAGAATCGTGATAAAATTGTGTATCGTGATACAGCTTAGGAAAATATCGTGATATTGTATTTTTCCATATCGCCCACCCCTACTTCGAGGGTGTAAAATACCTGTATGTGTTCACGTGGACATACAGGCATCACGGCAACAAAACCTTGTGGATAATCTATCATTTAAATGAATTCCGGTTGAATTAACACTCCGGATTTTACTATGCAGTCACAGCTAGATGCAGTATGTGTGTCTTTGTGATGTGCATGTTATCTGACTGAGCCACCACAAAAAAGCATTTAAAACACAGCAGTCTGTCTTATACATTGTGTGAGCATTACTGTATGTGGAAGGAAATGTAGAGGGAGCTGTAGACACGTCACTTATGTATTAATTTCACAGTTTGGTAGTCTCTTCAATGTCCTGAATCAATACGTTTAGAGCAGTTGCTACTGAAGAGGAAGAGGTTGATACATCGGCAGCACTTATCGTCTAATTAGCACTGTACATGTACAAACTACCGTAATGTGTTAGGCATAGAGAGAATGTCTCGTTTAGCATTCAGGCTCAATAGCCTCTATGGCACTGATGGATTGTTGTAAGCAACTGGGCACTGAAAAGATAGAGAGCAAAAGATTGTTATTTGTTACACTTCATGCGCTGTGGGGTAGGCCTACAGCATTTCAGCTGAATTTAAACCCCTGGTCTCCCATGTGAGAAATCAAACATACACCGCTCCGCCATTTGAGTTATTAGGCTTCTGGTCAGGTAGGGCTACTGTACCGTGCTGCAACGGGAAACGCCCCATTGGATGCACAGTATTTGTTTTCCCATTTGAGAGGTCCTGGGTTTGAATCCAGGTGGTTATTCACATCACACAGTGACTCACATCACATCTGAGAACCCAAGGAAACATTTTCTTGTATATGGAACACTCAACACTTACTCAAGGTGAACACTTACTCGAGGTGAATATCCAAAGGAGCTTTATAGTTATACCTTTAGTAATACATTTTTAGACCAGAGGCAAAAACACTTAATCATGTAAGTGACAGCACCATACTGTACTTTACCCATTGGGCATCAAAACCATAATCCATCCATTGCATATCATCATAATAGGGCATTCACCGAATATTCGAATATTTGAATATCAAAGTCACTATTCGACGTTGTTCACCAAAGTCCAATATTCGCTTTTTTATTTTTTTATTGTTTTCTCTTTAAAAAATATATAGTTTATACAGCTTGGCTATATAGGAAGTCATAAGAATGAGTTGTCAATGCCCCTGGTGGATGAATTAGTTAATGCTCTATACCAGGGGTTCTCAAACCTTTTTAGGCCGTGACCCCCAAAATAAACATATTTGAACTGGGGACCCCCACCCTGACAAGCACTTGGAATTATAAGTATTACATTTAATGTGACTCGGTTCCGTAGATAAATATTGTGAAAATAGCAGATCTACATGCTCACAACGCCTCGCAACGTTCGCCTCTTGCTTTGTTAATATTTGACTGTTTGGCCAGTCCTGTCGAATATTCGACTATTTGAATACTTTGAGGTTGAATAATTTGTATACTAAAAATCACTATTTGTGAATGCCCTACATCATAAATAATGGTATAATCAACATAGGTGTTTTCAGTGTTTCTGTCTGAGACAATGGAGTACTGGCAATCACTTTCTTTAGTTCCATGTCCTCTTATCAGATATTCCCAGTTCTGGGTATGGGTAACCAAAAAGGCAAATTGAGTTTCAACTGTTTTTGTTTTTACAGTATGTACCGTACTTTAAAGTTGTACCATGTAACTTTTTTGATAAAACAAATCTTAAAATTGTACTAACTGTTAAATCGCTAAAGTTTTAGAACACCCACTCCGTTATTTTCAGCTTCTGAAGCCTTCTCTTTATATGTTTTCTATGATCCTGGCCGTGGACCGGATTTCGCGCCAAAATGACGTAATCTGCATCATCTGTATACGTTGTGTATACGTTGCCCAATCACATCGCCGATCATGCACACATGTTACACTACCGGCCAATCACAGCGCATCTTGAAGTGGGGTCGCCATATTTGTAGTCGCCCGTGTGTCTCTTTACTCAAAAGGTAATCTCGCCTACCAGGCAGGGTGAAGTAGTCCGTTTCTCCGGAATGCCTGAACGCACAGGAACCAGGGACCCCTCTAAAGATAGCTCTCGGCGTTGTGGAGGCAGACGCGGGGGTGTGAAGGTACGAAAAACGGGCGAAAGACGCGAACGCGACCGCGGTTTGCTATAGGGCTACTGACCACTAGTTGAGCATCTTACACAGTATAGCTTTAAGTAGAAGTGTAAGCGTTTTTCCCCTGCTTTGTTCTATTTATCATTGTCAGAGGAGAAAAAAATTGAGAGGCCAGCAAACTTAGCTCACAGCATAAAAGTAACTATATTAAATGGGACAATGCACATTATATATAGACACAAATGGGACGACATGTCCTCAAGTTGTTTTGGCGGTGCTCCCCCAATTACAATTTACCCATTATATCAAAAGATGACAAAGCTGGGTGCTTCAACTCGCAAATTAAAACACTCATTTAATGGAGGTAATCAACCGAACAGGCTCTGCGTTGCTAACTTGCAACCTCCGCAGGACCTCATCAGGACACCAGCTTGTCATTCCTGTAACTCTGTAAAGCAGGGGCCCTCAACAGGTGGTCCGGGACCCCTTGGGGGTCCTCAGAGTTACTACAGGGGGTCCTCCAAATCTTTGTGTGATATGAACTTTTATTTCCCTCCATTAACCAATTGAACCCTAGTGTCCATATTCTGAGAACTTTAGCCAAACATAGCAGATCTACAAGCTCACAACGCCTCGCTGCGAGCTTGTAGATCGGCTATTTTTGGCAAAGAGGTTTGGTATCGAGGAGAAAAAGAGCAAACTTAGTGCGGAGTAAAAGATCAAGTTTATTAACTATTGACGGTTCAAGTGGTTAAATACTGTATCTGAAAACACAAATTGACATGAATCCAAAATACACTCATGATTGTGCTGTCAAACAATGAAACTAAGGTTGGGTCCCTGCTTCATCCCACTCTCAACTAAGGGGTCCTCGGCCTGAAAACGTTGAAGACCCCTGCCTTAAAGGACTTGAGAAAAGTAAACAAAACAAACACGATTCAATTCGATTTCTCCCAAATGAAAAGCTGATGACAGTCCCTTATATTGGCTGTTGCCGGGGGAAACCGCACCAATCCCCAGTGGAGAGGGACACCGTCCCCATCTGGTCCGCCTCACATGACCTGGTTTGGGTTACAAGCACCATCTCAGGTGCTCCCTACCTCACACTGGTGTCCATTTGGCTCTTTCATCACCGCAGAGGAAAAAACATACACAGAAATACTAGTCTCGGTCATTGTAGTTTGCTAGTCCGCTATACTGACTGATCCATTCAGACTGGGTTGTACTGTACCTGTATTAATGCAGTGTTGATTTTGATAGTACATTTTGATTTAGTTTTAGTCATGTTTTAGTGGTCTGAAATGTTTTAGTTTTAGTCTAGTTTTAGACCAAAATGTATTTTGGCGGGCCTTGATGGTGTCGTAATGGCTGATTTTACGCTTGGTTGCATGCTGAAAATAGCCGACCTACAAGCTCGCAACACATCGCGCTATGATACATTGTGAGCTTGTAGATCTGCTATTTTCTCCACTAGTCCATCCCTAACAACATCTTAAGTCTAGTTTTTATCTGTTGACGAAATTGTCAGGTCAACCTACTTAGTCATGGTTTTAGTCATCATAGCTTAGGTTTGTTTATTCTTTATTTTGTTTTCGTCAGTGGAAAAAGGGAGTCGACAAATCGTTCGCCATAGTTTTAGTCGACGAAATCTACACTAGTTAATGCTCCCCATGGCATGCATGTGTGCTTGTGCGTGCACGCATGCGTGTGCGTGCTTGTATACTGTACTGTATCTCTCTGCTTGGATGCATTCCTGTGTGTTTGGGGATTACGAGGACTGACAAGGAGAAGCTCCCAAGAAGAAGTAATAAAGTAATTGTAGCTCCAATTTGTTCTTGTTCCCCAGGGAGCACCGGAGGATTGGCACTAAGGCAAGGCAGATTGCCTTTCTGTTGCAGTGACAGGATTTCTCAATCACTCTAGACAACTAGAACTGGAGCTATCACTAGACAGTCCCAATCCAGTAAAATCCCTGTGTAACAACTTGACAACTTAACAGTGCACAGCATACTGATGTGAATTGAAGAAGTTTGTCTGTAGGGCCTAACGGTTATCCCTGTTACTTAGGATGTGTGGAGTATCCTGATTCTGTCATCACTCTAATCCCTTGGCCACTGACCCTGTTCATTGTTTGATAAATGTTCATGGCGTTAGGCCTGTCATGATATGACATTTTACATGACGATTAATTGTCACTCAAATAATTGGCGATTAACGATTTAATTGTGTTTTTGTCGTTGATAATTACATTTCTGTTTGGCTTTTAGGCTTTGAAGTTGTACATGGTAGATATGACACATAACCTAAATATACAAAGAAATTACTGACATATTTGACAACTTACTACTTAAAAAATAACTTTGATAGTGGAAATAGCCGATCTACAAGCTCACAACGCGTCGCGATGCGACGCGTTGTGAGCTTGTAGATCTGCTATTTCCACTATTTTTCAACATTTTTCAACATTCACGATTATGACGATTATGACAAAATAATTGCGATAATGTCAAATAATCACGATTAGACGATTATGTAATAATTGTGACAGCCCTACATGGCGCTTACTGTAGCATCAGCTAAATGCCTAAATTGCAGAACATGTTCATTCTAGTGGGTCTTTGGTTTGGGGAAAAAATATATTTTAGAACCAAAATCACAAAAATAGCAGATCTTCAAGCTTACAGCACAAGTTGCTTGGTACCACTAACACAAAATGTCAGAACAGTTTATGTGGAGAGCAGGCATGTGCAGAGAATATTGTAAGGCTGGGGCTGACATTTCTAAATGGGCCTTTTGGTGAAAATGGCGAAAATAGCTGACCTCCAAGCTCGTAAGCTTGGAGGTCGGCTATTTTCGGTGCTTGATACTACACTGAACTAAACATAATCAAGTCAATACTGGAGATGTGGGTGTACAGCAAATATTTATACACAGTGAGGGCAATTCTTTCAACATAAGATGCTGAATTCAAGTTCAGGAGAGTTTGGACAAGGCAATTCTCTTGAATGCTGCCTTCAGGCATGGAAAGAGGGTATTTGCAACTCTTTCACCATAGTAAAAACGGCATTCATGGTCTGGAGAGGGCACTTTTTAAAGACAGTTAAAAGGGCAGGGGCTCAAGCCCCCTTTGATGTCTATGTGTGCACGTGCCTGGTGGAGAGGGATGGCCTAGATGTGATTTGTCCTACACAGAAGGGGGAATAACATTAAAATAAAATAAAAACAAACTGGAAACTAAACATTTATAAATAAAGATATTTTGGAGGGTCCTGTTGTGAACAGAGGTCTTTTTGTCAGTGTGCAGTGGGGTCAGGCGCTCAGTAGGGGGCAGCCATGTGCTACTATCACAGTACCTTGAGTGATGACAGGTACCAAGGAGGTGAGAAAAAGATTTATCACCCAGCATTTTCTGGTGCTAAAGCTAAATGAACCAAGTAAGACTCTGCAGCCAAGTCAAAACAGAGGTCACCTTCATCAATACACTGAGGTTCCTGAATGACTCTTGACCTGAGAGCAGCATTCAGTCACCACCACTACGTGAACACAACAGTTCACCATACCACAACCCATGGGATCAAACCGTTAAAGGGGTTTTTCACTTTCAAAAAAACTTTTGGTAATTTTATCGTCTAATCAGGCTTTTATGAACACCCTGAACAGTTTTTAATTTTCTTGATTCCATATTTAGATATTTGATGTAAATGTTATCAGGCCCTCCAGGCCCAGGGCCTCTCCCCATACACACCCATTGTAAATTCAAACTCCATTTTAACCATGATAGATTCATTAAAAACACCCATTATTTTTTCTTGTGAGTGGTGACTCATAGTACCCTCCTAATACGTGGGCAGGCCATGTTTTTTTTTTTTTTTTACTTGAAGTTACAATGGGTGTGTATGGAGCCCTCCTCCTGGAGGAGGAGGACTGATGGCATTTACATCAAATAACTAAATATTGAATGAAGCAAATTAAAAACTGTTCAGGGTGTTCATAAAAGCCTGATTAGACAATGAAATTACCAAAAGTTCTTTTGAAAGTGAAATATCCCTTTAAGTCTAATTTATAGGCCTACTGTTCACAGTTACGAGACAGTGTCTCCCACTGACCACCACTACTTCACACTTAGTAGTAATGACTTAAAAATGTGTGGACAGAGTGTGTCCCAGAGGACCAGTGAATGTCATCCGTTTAGCGCCGGTGTAGGAGGAGAGGCGAGGAGAGAGATGGAGCGGGGGAGGAGGGGGGGTGTCTCAGAGTATAATCACTCAGCATTTTTTTTTCTTTTCTTTTTTAATACTTTCGGCCCCAAAGACAAGGAGGAGGAGGAGAGAGCTCTCCGTCAGAACACGACACAAAGACAGGGAGGGGAGGAGGGAGGGCACTAATAATTTAATCCACCCCAATTCATTCTCTCTCCCCCTGAGGGACCGCCCATCTTTCTCTCTCTCCCGCTTGGTGGCGGTACTTTTCCGTCATTGGGTGACGTCTCTAGAACGTTAGCAGTCTACATATAGAATGTGCCAATACAGTGGAGCTCATCGCAACCTGACTCTCTCTCCTTCTCTCTCTCTCTCTCTCTCTCTCTCTCTCTCCCCCTCCCTCCTTCTGTCCCTTCTTTCCCCTTCTCTCTCTCTAGGCCTCCCCTCCCTCCTCTCTCTCTCTCTCTCTCTCATCTCTCTCTCTCTCTCTCTCTCTCTCTCTCTCTCACGCCTTATGCTCTGAAATACATTGTTGCTATTAATAACGCGGCTTCGCGAAACCGGCAGAGGGGTCTTTTCATGGTTGCCACTAAAAATGTGCACGTGTGTGTGTGCATGTGCGGGTGTGCGTATTGGCTAAGTGATGATTGCGGTAACAAGGAGGCATCATGACCTTCTGCTTTACTGGCACTCAGGCAAATGCAAGTCGTTGTATTGATGTTTTATAGCTTTTGTGCCTGCTGGCGACAGGGATGGAGAGACTGACGTACCGGCAGGTGTACGTACGGACAGCGTCTGCTGCTGTAAAGCAGAATATGCTTGTCTTGTAAAGTCTTACCATTTAGGTAGCTACACGCATATCGCTGGATTCGACAGTATTTACATATTCCCATTCAGGGCCGGATCTAGCCTTTAGCACTAGGTGGGGCAGGAAGAAATGATAGGGGGGTCACCTCCAACCCATGCCACGAAGCAGGGAAAAAAATGGGCGGACAAACACCCGAAATGCATAGAAAACTAAGCATTTTGGCACACTTATACCTATAACACACAATACAAACAACAGGTCTTACGCCTATTTATCTCTCTCTCTCTCTAATATCTTTTAAAATGTTGCATGCCATCATGTTTGGTGGGGCAGACAGGGCATTTAGGGGGGCATTGACCCCCCTTGCCTATGCCTATAGATCCGGCCCTGTTCCTATACTATTTTACCAAATTTTATTTGTAATCGTAATCCACTATGCTGTTCGAGGAAGTTCGAACTGCAAGAATTGCACTGCCTACAATGTTGCTACCGGCTGTATATTCTACACGTGTGTATGTTGCAATAAACACCCTTGAACCTTGGATTCAAACTCTCCCCCGTAGCGCTCTCATACCAAGATATAACTGTGCGGTGCAGGCAAAGTCACAAACCTAAAAGTGATCGGGTGAATGTGTGGAATGTGAATCTAGCTGAACTTCAAACAGGACTGCATTTCAATCTCACACAGTGAATTGGAGGATAGCCACAGTACATACAGCTATACTGCAGTGTGCTGTATGCCATGTCCTGTAATTGTCCTTGTTCAATGTACTGTAAGCTGGTACAGTATGCCCCTTGTTTCTATTTATTTCTCTGGATTGGTGCCACCAAGACAAATAATCCATGTACTTAAAGTTGCATTTGAGGAGTTTAACCACTTAAACCCTATTATACTTGTATTTGACCATGCAGGGTCTATGCTAGGCCCCCTCCTTTTTCCCCTCTACACACCGAATGTAAAGCCAATCTACGTACAATCTCACAACGTTGTCGCTACAGTAGTATTTCCGCTGAATGTTGACCCCCATAAAAGGTGACGCGAGTGTTCAAGTGGTTGAAACGCTGTTGGAGGTATAAGGTTTTCAC
>NC_137831.1:18550895-18555121 GCF_963921795.1 Nannobrachium achirus
TGCCATAGGACGCATGTTCTGACACAGACCTCCATTCGAAACACACGTCACATCAGGGACGTGCAGAGAATGTTAGAGAGGCAGGGGCTGAACTTTGCGACGCTTTGTGTGCTTGGAGGTCGGCTATTTTCGGTGCGTTATACCACTCATTCGCATAATTTCGACACAGAAAGGGCAATTCTTTCAACATAAGATGCTGCATTCAAGTTCAGGAGAGTCTGGACAGGGCAGTTCTCTTGAATGCTGCCTTCAGGTATGGCATGGAAAGAGGGCATTTGCATTTCTTTCACCATAGTGAAAACTGCACTCATGGTCTGGAGAGGGCACTTTTTACAGATAAGGGCAGGGGCTTGAGCCCCCTTTGATGTCTATGTGAGCACTTGCTTGCCTGCGTCACATTGCCATAATTTATCACACGTTTATTGGTATCCTAAGCCGTGTGGATTATTCACAGCCACTGCTCTGACGTTATCACATCCTTTGACTTGCGCGGACATGTCTGGTTGAAAAGCCATCGATTTACATGCGACGCCACACACACCAACGCAGGGGGCCAACGTTGGTTGAGCAAAATACCACTTTTGTTTACCTGGGTTTACTGTACAAACATGCAGGCCCGGGCACGCACTGGGATTAAAGAGCCAGAAGTTGTGACTATAGTTCCATAAGGTGAAGGTCTGTGTCACACTCACACATACATACACACACGCATACACGTGCGAGCGCGTGTGCACACACACACACACACACACACGCGCACACACACACAACACACACACACACGCACACACACACACGCGCACAGGGAACCCACTCAAACTTATGGCCTACCACTAAACACACATACACACACAGAGCTCACAGCCTAAATTGTTGTGCAACTTACCATACCTTCACTCCTCTCTCTTACCATACACCTTCGCTCCTCTCTCTATTTTCTTATTGTTGTTCCATGGGGAGGATAGCATAGGCAATTTCTCACACACTTCAGTGAGATTGCTACTTGCTTCGTCAATTACCTGTTTGCCAAGACGAGGCTGAAAAGATTTGTAATCTTTTCAGCCTCGTAAGGGTTTGTAATCATGTTAGTTAGGTAGTCATCACGGTCACTCTTAGACCACGGGATTTCTCAGACAGGCCCCCAGTTTTACTGGTCCTCGAACCCAGGTCTGGGAAACCCATCCATAGAGACTAGAGGGGCAGTCTGGTAGAAGGTCAGCAGTGCGGCAGTCGGCAAGCCCATGGACGTGGCGAAGTGTCCCTGCTGAGCCAGACATGAAAAGCATGCGTTACACAGACACTGATTGGCTCTCCCGTGGCACATGATTAGACGCCACCGCTGTACAAGAATAGATGCTTCCAGCCCCCCCTCCCCCCCTGCAGATGAGGCTGCCCCACTGGTAGCAAAAAGAAGAAAGTCCATGTCTCTAAACACCAGCTGCTGGATGTTAGGCCACAGCGCTGTTGACATTTTTCCAGGGAGAGGAGAGGAGTGTCAGCTTGCAAGGGTCTCCACCGCAGATGACACGTGTGTGGGTGTCTCTCTCTCTCTCCCCCTCTCTCTCTCTCTCTCTCTCTCTGTGTGTGTGTGTGTGTGTGTGTGTGTGTGTGTGTGTGTGTGTGTGTGTGTGTGTGTGTGTGTGTGTGTGTGTGTACGCACGCGCTTGTGCGTGTATATATGACTATTTGTTCATATTTCTGTAAACCTGTTTCTAGGTATTGTACATGTATTAGGGGTGTAACGATATAGTAACTGAATTGAAAAATCTATTTTACGATATCGTTTGCAAAAGCAAAATATTGTAGGCTTTGTATCGTATCGGTATCGTTTTACAATGCAGATAATCGGTACCGAATCGTTTGCAGTGCAAATAATTGATTGTATGGAAACTAAGTATTTGTGCCTTGTATTTAACAATTTTAAGAAGGAGAGGGAGTTAATTACTTTTCCATTCCATATAGCTACTCTTGGTCTATCGATACATGTGTGTAATCTCTGTGTTCATGTCAAGGTGCGGGTTTGTCCATATGTGTTGAAATACTGTATAATGTCCATGTATTTGCTAGAGAATCACAGTGTTTACTTATTAATATCCACTAGAAGCTCGCCACTGCACTCCGCGCCGCGGCGGGGAACGCGTGTGTTGAATCTGAAGCCGGTGGGACGAATGTTTCTCGAGATACGCGGTTTACAGACAGACAGACAGACTCACAGAGACTTCTCGCATTTATTGTAAGATAATAATACACTTTTCCCTTAAAACATGCACTATTGACACGTTTCACACAGATTTAATTTCTTTGCTAAATGGTTACTACGGGTATATCGATTTTGAATCATTGAATCGAATCGTATCGTATCGTCATGAATGAACCAATATCGTCCATGTATTGTATCGTCAACCATGTATCGTGATGCGTATCGTATCGTTGTTCAAATGGATCGTTACATCCCTAGTATGTACAGTACATGTATGTGTTGTGTAATATGTGTGAGGATGGGGTGGAAGTAGTTTGTTGACAGTGCGCGCGTGCATGCTTGCGTGCGCGTGTGCGCGCGCAGCGCGCGCGCGTGTGTGTGTGTGTGTGTGCGTGCCTGTGCCTGCCTGCCTGCCTGCCTGTGTCCTCTGTAGGGGTCAGAGGGTCAAACTGGCCACAGTTTTCCCAGCTGTCCCAGCATGTACTCAGTTTACATGCACCATCCTTCATCCCCGTGCAGGACTCTACCCTCTCCTCTCACCGCGCCCAGTGAATCCCCCGTCTGCTTCCGCTGTTTTGAAACAAGAAAACAAACAGGGTTATTTTCTGTAAAAGGCTACTAGTGTTAGTCACTGTTCATCCTCATACTGTTATTCATGTGTCTTGTTATTCACATCATAATGCTGTTATTTCTGTTATTATAATGCTACCGCTGTTCTTACTGTCTCTACAGGATAATGCTACTCCCAGGGGCGTCACAAGGGGGGGGGGGGGGGGGACTGAGTTACTAGGGCCCATGGTGGGGGGGGCGGGGCTTACACAAATAGCAGATCTACAAGCTTGTATATCTGCTATTTTTCAATAGTTAAAGCACAAAATAATGCGTTCCCAGTCTAAATGGATTAAACCCCCTCCTCCCCCTATGAAGAACATTCATGGGGGGCCCGCAAGTGAATTCTTGTACCCAGGGCCCAGAATTTGGTGTGACACCCCTGAATGCTATACTCCGGTATACGCACAAGCAACTACTTCAGAATGCTATTGACACTGAAGAAGTAGCATGTGCTCCGATAAATGTGTCGGACGTTTTTGGTCCTTATCTCCAGAAAGCAGAGACAGCCTTTGATTAGGCACTGAGGAATATTATCTAGGCCGAAATGTCACGTTTAAGCACGCACGCACGCACGCACGCACGCACGCACGCACACACACACACACACACACACACACACACACACACACACACACACACACACACACACACACACACACACACACACACACACACACACACACACAAAAACGGCAAGCTGACAGCTACAGTAGCAGGCTGGCTGGTGTCTCTTCTCTGTGTTTTGTTTCGGTTCCAGGGACGTGCAGAGAATGTTGGAGAGGCAGGGCCTGACATTTCAAAAAGGGCCTTTTGACGAAAATATCGAAAATAGCAGACCTCCAAGAGCTTGAAGGTCGGCTATTTTCGGTGCTTGACGCCACACTGAACTAATAGTAATCAATTTCTTTCACCATAGTAAAAACTGCATTTATTGTCTGGAGAGGGCAGTTTTTACAGACGGATAAAAAGGGCAGGGGCTCAAGCCCCCTTTGATGACAATGTGTGCACTAGGGCATTCACCAAATATTCGAATATTCGCTTATTTTAATTTTTTTATTGTTTTCTCTTTAAAAAATCTATAGTTTATAAAGCTTGGCGAGATAGGAAGTCATAATAATGAGTTGTCAATGCCCCTGGTGGATGAAATGCTCCCCTATACCAGGGGTTCTCAAACCTTTTTAGGCCGTGACCCCCAAAATAAACATATTTGAACTGGGGACCCCCACCCTGACAAGCACTTGGAATTGTATTTAATGTGACTCAGTTCCACAGATAAATATTGTGACGGCTATTCTCACAATGTTCGCCTCTTGCTTACTTAATATTTGACAGTTTGTCCAGTCCTGTCGAATATTCGACTATTCGAATACTTTGAAGTCGAATAATTCGAATACTAAAAATCACTATTCGTGAA